>NW_025054995.1:0-8398 GCF_019279795.1 Protopterus annectens
TTTTCACCATGCCCCCCAATGAATGGTCATGTTGTGAAGATGACACTCACCTGGCTCTACTGTGGCCTCCACCCCAGCCAAAGATGGTCACACGAACATGGATGGTGTTTGTTGAACTCCACTGTGACCACACCTTACTGAGTATCCTGCTAAGGATCACACTGTTTGACTGAGGTCTACTTCCCCTGGACTTGACCTGGTGAGTGGATATGACCTCTACAAGATCTGAGTATGGCAGAACTCCTGTGTAATACAACAGGAAGGCAAAAATTATTTTTGCATCTGTTGTACATGCAGCACAGAGAACACCTGCTAGGGAAGATCTAGGGAGGTTTCCTGTATAAGATTAATACCTGACACTTGCTTGTCTCCTGTTTGTTGTCTAGTCCTGTCCATCACCAGCTAACACCCATCTTTCTGGCCTCTTCTCTTTGCTGTGTCCACCCCTATTTTGTATCAGTACCTCCCCTGTCATCTTTGTGTTATATATTTGTGTGTCTGCCTCCTGCTGTCATAACTATACTCTTGTTCCTACCCAGAACTTCCCCATGCTTCCATCCCCAGTGTGTTTCACAGGGGAAAAAGGTCTAAAGAAAGAGTGCCCTCTTTCTGCACTCCCATACTATTCCTTACTTTCCTTACTTTCTCTGACCTCATGTGTGTGCATGTGTGTGTGTGTGTGTGTGTGTTTCCCTGCTTGCTCCTCCCCTTTTCTGACTGTCCTATTGTTCCATTTCCTTCTCAATTAAAATATAGAAGTAGGAGGTAGTTTATTGTGCAACCCTTGTAATGGGGTCCTAGCTGTGCCATTGCAGCACATATGTGGCACTGCAATGTCCGTGTGGATGAACATCATGTTGGGCTCACAACATGCATGCATGCATGCATGCTGATGACCCCAGATCATGTGACCTCATTTATTGCAGCCTACTCACTTTTTTGGTAACTATTGTTTTTACAGCTGTGCAGCTTCATTATATAGTGTTTTTCATGGATATACACTATGAAAATGGAAAATATTATAGTGTACAGATTGGGCACGGACCCTCATAACGTGCCATTTTAGAGTAGCTCTGTAGCCTGTCTTGGGTTGTATACTTTATCATAAAAGTAATAGTCAACATGATATTAGAACCATATTCAATTTGAGGTCTTACCATAGTTTTAAAAAATAAATTAAAACATCTTTATGTCTGAAATTCACTGCTCTCACAATTGTTTTATAATACAGAATCACCTCCTGGCTATAAAGTTTGCATTGTTACAAAAAAACATTTGGTTATTCACTGTCCATCCCATCTTTAATATGTGTCTTAAGTGATAATATGCAATTATTAATCGCCTATAGACAACACTAATTAGATGGGCCTAAATGCAAAATATGATCGTTGTTGCTATTGCGTTTAATGTTATCATTATTATCTCAAATAAAGAGTTTATTGAGATGTTCCTAGAAGTTCTGCAGCTCTTCCACTGAGAAGATAAGACAGGTGGCATTAGAAATCATCTGCAACATTTTCTGGACAAACTAAATTAACTTTTGGAATAATGGCTATAAAGGCATTGGACAGAAAATGCATGTCATGCCTCTGCTAGCCATGCAACAACTAGGTGCACTATTTCTAAACCTAGTGTGGGATCTTCAGTTAGTTATTCAGCCAAGTGTTTAGCCATTGTATATTGTTAAGAATATCTCCGCAAGTTATAGCAGTCTGTACAACACAGGAAATGAAGCATCAAACAGTAGGGCTAGACTGGGTGTAAGTTCATGCTATCCCCTGCTAATCCAGCTTTCAGTACAGTTGTGTAAGTGTAAAAAAGTTGAGATGGTAATACAGAACATAGCCAAGCTGAAATCACGTTGACTTGTATTCAAAGTCTGCCACCCATTAGTGTCTTCTTGAAGCATTTGCCTACAATGCTAATAAGGCTGATAGGTCTATAACTGCTAGGGGAACTAGTAACTTCTCACTTGAAAATATCTGCTACCAGAGCCATTTTCCACTATTCTGGGACATAACCACTGACTAAAGATAGTGGAAGAAATATATTAAGCAGTGAGCTATGCAACCCTTTATTTGGGACAGACAGAAACCGGTCATTTATCCAAGCCAGCAGCAAGAGCAAAGTTAACCTTCTATAGTGATTCTATAATCCACACCTTCTTGATCATGCAATAGTTCTCTCCCACTACTATGTTTCCTTCAAGTGAGTCAAGAAAGCTTAAAGTTGTTTACTTTGAAAGGAAACGGCTAAAGCATCAGAAATGATCTTTTCATCTGTTATAGTCACATTGTTTTCCTTAGAAGTATTATTACTGCATATATTAACAATGTAACTATAAAAGTATTTGTATTTTCCTTTTTATGCATTACCAACTTAGGAAGCAAGTCGTCTTCTATAAATTGGCATTATTTGGCACATGTGTAGTAAAAACCACTGCAAGAATGTGCTTTAGTTAATTAGGAGTGTTTGCCAATTGTTATGAGAAATATGGAATATTTTCCTTATTTGTGTTAATACAAACATGTATGATGTATGATCAACAGGAAAATGAATGCAGCCATGTGGTTCACAACATTATGGGACATAACTTTGTAGCAAGTATTTGTCATTTGACATGCCCAGTTTTGTAAATTAATACTGTTGTTTTTGAAATATTGTGATTATATGCATAATCTGCACATTTGTGCAATGTTACAAAACAGCATTGAGATACCTGATCACATAATATATTAATGGAAAGCTCTGAATGACATTAACCGTTTTCCCCACTGCTACATTAGTTCTCTTCCATGCATACAGAGATATAACAATCATAATACTAGCAATCTCTAGCCAAAAGTACATTTTTGATTCTATAAATATGCAATCTGTCATCAGGGTTTTAAGACAGACTTTTGATTATAAAACTTACATGCAGTGAATCAAGTTAGGAAAAACTTCTGTTTTTTTTTCAATTTTTTTGTAACTCTCATCATTTAAGAGATATCTTGTGGTGTATTTCTAAGACATGAATTTGGAGAAAACCTGTCAGAAAGTAAATAGTTTTTCATCATCAAAGACTTTAGGAAACAAAGGGAGTAATTAACCTTCTGCTGCTTAAGGTACACATAGCCTGGCACACTAACCCTAACACAGGTTCACTAACCTATCACTTAATATCACCCAAATGTCAGCATCCCAAAGCTCTCCATCTCATACACAGATTTCATCAAACAGCACTGAGGAGTCTCCAGCGCAGAAAAAACTATAAAGATCTGTAGCATGAATGTGCAAGATAGGCACCCTTGAATAGGTTCATAGGTTGGTACTAGGCTATCAGCCCTAGGGCCTATACAAACCTAGCCATAATAATTCCCTGGATATTTCTTCCCACAGTATTTACTTCCCTGGACCCCCCCTGTCTATCAGGGTGACTGACATGATCCCCGGAGTGAATTTCCTAGCTCCCATCCAATCATCAAGGTTCCTTTTGAAGAGGGACAAAGTAGCACTCTGCTTGACATGTATGGGCAGCCTATTCCAGAGCCTGGGGTGTCTCTGGGTCAGGAACCTATCCCTCCAGCATGTTTTGTTCATTGTGATGACAAAGTTTAGATCCCTGTAGCATGCATCTCTGAGAGATTGGGATTTCTTTAAGTGTAGCATGTCGAACAGCTCTGGCTTTGACATGGCCTTGTATGTTAAGCAGAGATCGCCTCTGAGTAGACAATATGCAACAGATTATAGGTGGAGTTTTTTTCAGATGGTCAGCATAGGGCATCTGCTTTAGGCCTGTGATTCTTTTAGTGAGGTATTTCTGCGGCCTTTCCAGTTGTTGCAGATGTCTTGAGAGGTACATACCAAACGGGGCAATTTATTCTATAATGGGTCTAATGAGGGATGAGTACAGTGGGACAATGACCTCCTTTTTTCTGGATGAAAAGCCCTTAGTGATGAGGTGTGCCACACAGAAGGATTTCCTGACTGTTGTGGCGATGTGGTTATCGAAGGTGAGACCAATGTCCACCTGTGTCCCTAAGTCTCATCACACGTTCGGTGTTTAGTGTACTGCCACCTATGTGCTAATTCACAGGTACATGTTTTTTGCCAAAGGAGATTACTATACATTGCTTGGCACTGAGCTTGAGTCCATGGCTCTGGCACCAAGCATCTGTTTCTGTAAGGCCCTTTTGTAGAATATCCACATAATTTGGGGATTCAACAATGGTTCCCAGTTTGCAGTCATCTGTGAACTTTGTTAGCCACAGTCCCTTAGTGTTGGCCTGTACTTCAGAGAAGTAGATGGCAAACAAGTGCGGTCCCAGGACAGAACCCTGAGGTACTCCACTTGTCACTTGTCTGGAGCTGGATTTAGAGTCAACTGCTTTTACAGTGTGTGTTCTGTCAGTAAGTCAGTTGGCAATCCATCGAGTGATGTAAGGATTAATGCCCAGCTTAGTAAGTTTATATATGATTCCAGAGTGGGGGATGGTGTTGAAGGCCTTGGCTAGGTCCAGATAGGCTGTGTGGACTGCCTCACCCTTGTCCACAGCTCTGGAGACTGATTCGAAGAAGGCAATCAAGTTCAGGAGACAAGATCAGCCCTTCACGAACCCAAACTGCATGGGGTCCAGTGTTTGAAGATTTCTAATGTCTTTGTTTATAAGTTCCATGATAATACGTTCCATGGCCTTGCAGATCAGGCTCATCAAACTGATAGGGCAGTAGTTCCCAGGATCCAAGGTGGATCCCCCCTTGTGGAGTGGGATAACTGTAGCTGTGCGCCATTCAGTGGGCACAAATCCTGAGGTGAGGTTATGATTAAACATGACACTTAAGTGAGATGCCAGTTCATTTTGTGGTTCATGTAGTACACAGTCTAGGATGTCATCTGGTCCCATGGATGCTGTATTCTTAGCTTTGGAGAGTGCGTTTTTTTACCTGTGTGGTGGTTATTATCAGAATTTGGCAATCTTTCAGTATTGAGATGGGCCCTTTAGGGGGTGAGAGGGGGGTGAAGTTTGCACTGAATTGATCTGCCAGGATAATGGCAATATCCTTGGGATCAGTATATTTAATGCCATTCTGTTGTAGCTCAGAGCAGATCTGAGCATTGCCATTTAGATTCTTGACATAGCTATAGAATGCCTTGTGGTTGTCTTTGGAATCTTTGGCAATTTTATTTTCGTAACTAGCTTTGGCGGATTTTATGAAGGATCTCAGCTTCTTACTGATGCTGGTAAGGGAGTTTTTTGCATCCTGGGATTTTCCTCTTTTCTGCAACAGTTTCTTCCTTTTGTTGTAAAGTTTGTTTATGGCAAGAGACCACCAGATTGGCTTCCTTTTTTAGGAGGAGAGCGTCTTGGTTCTATTGGGGAAGGCACAATTCATGCACAAGTGGATGTGCTTGTACAGTGTCTTAGTGTAGGATTCAGCAGTCGAACTTTCAGTTCCCGTCTGTGTGGGTGTCATGAAGTTTGTCACTTCTGACTTGAGTAGCATGAAGATGGCTTTGGCAAAGTTTTTTATGGAGGTTTCCTTACTGGGGGGTGGGGTGGGATTGGGATATCAAGGATGATTAGCTTATGGTCAGACCTGACCAACGAGGGGGTGACCATAGGTGTGGAGCATTGATTTCCCATGTTGGTAATGACCAGGTCTAGGATATTGGAGCCCCTGGTGGGACTAAGGATTAGTTGATCCAGGGCATTGGAATTTATGAATTCCAAGAACTGTTGGGCACAGGTGTTGGCACATGAGTAGTTTTCCCAATTAATGGCAGTGTAGTTGAAATCACCCAGTATTAGGGTGTTTGGTTGTATCTTAATATTTTCCAGTATGTTTAGAAAGATGTAGTGAGAATCTTGTGGCATGGTGGGGGATCTGTAGAAAGCCACAATTTGGATTGCTGTCTTACATAGTGTTAGTTGTACCTGGAGAATTTCAGATGCATTGTGTTGGGCAACTAGCCTGGTGTAGTGAATATTCTTGGTGAATATGGACACTCCTCCACCTTTAGTATTTCTGTCCTGGTTTTGGTGGCCAAAAAGTGTGGTAAGAGTTGTAGCCTGGTATTGCAGGGGTGCTCTCTGGAGCCTTGAACCAGGTCTCAGTTACTGCACAGATATTGATGTTCTCCATTTTAGGAGTGCCTCGAGAGAGTGCATTTTGAGGTTAAGACTTCTAGCATTGAGTAGCATTGCCTTCAGATTTTGCATGCTTGTACCTGTTACTGTGGTGGTTTTGTCCTTTGAACTTTGCCTAAAAAAGGCACTATAGGGGTTGTCAGAGCCTTAGCCAGTAACCTGAATCCCAGGGGCAACAGGTGCAGATCCCATCTCTGGCAAGGCATTGTCGTCTGCTGATCATGTCGTTCCCAGGCAGATACTGGATCCCCTTTGAATGACACCAGAAGCTTAGCCAATTGTTGAAGTCAATCATTGTCGTCCTTATACTGTGGTATCATTCTGGGCGACGGCAGGATGCTACTCAGGGCTAGGGTCATATCTGCCTGGGCCACATGATCTGAGAGCTCTTCCATGTCTCTTTTCAAGTAGTCCAGGGAGGTACGTCTCAAGTCACTCACTCCAACATGGACAATGAAAGAGGCATATTTGTACTTGCTGTGAAGTGACTTGAGTGCATGTGTTATGTGGCAGATCCTGGCACCCAACAGGCAGCTGACTGTAATTATTTTCTCCTTGTTCAGCTTGGTGAGTGGGACATCAGTGTGCCTGACTATAGAGTCACCTATGACTAAAGTGTTGTGTACGTTGTCTTGCCTTAGGGGCTGTTGTTGGGTGGCACACTGGTGTTTTGAGCTATGTGACACTTTTGTCGTGATTGGTGTTTGTTTGCATTTTAGCTTTGGATGTCCTTGTTGCTTGGGCAGGTTACTGTTAAGGACCTCCACATATGTGGGTTTAGTGTTGCTATGTGTGGGTGTTGGTGGTGTGGGTTTAGAAGGGCTATGTGTTGCTTGAGGTGTAATGCGGGTATTAACCTTCTCCTCTTGACTGCCTAGCACAATCTTGGGTGGAGAGAGCTTTGCTTCCAGTTTGGCTATGTAAGTGCATCTTTCACAGGTTGTAGTGTTGGGTGGTAGGAGGAGAGGGTTGTCTGTGTACATGGGGCAATTGCTGCATTGCCCCAGTATGTGCAGATTCAGCAGGTGGACAGGAGAAATCATTGGAAGCTGACCCTTGGACATGCCTGGTTTGGTGCTTTTTTTTTTTTTTGTAAAGTACAAGAGCTGTTTTCCCTTACCTTAGCAAGGTAATTTGCAGTTATAGGCTGTTTAGTGTCTATGATTAATTTCTCCTTACTAACAAGGATAGTTGAGTGTCTGTATCAGTTTAAGACTTCCTAGTGATTTCCAGCAGGTTTTAAAGCAAGTGCTAGTCACAGGGATGCTTAAAGGTTAGTTGAAAAAAATGGTTTATCCTAAACACTGCAGTGTGCACTAGAGGAGTTAGATGTGAAAGTAGGTAACTTAAGTTTTACCTGTCTAAAAAGTTACGTTTTAGTAGAGAGTCACTATTTTTAAAACAAGATAGATTGAAAGGGGGTGGTCACTTTTTTATTCTGTCACTATGGAATACAGTAGGATGGCCAATAAATTTAAATAGTCGAAGGGGAGTGATTTCACAAGATGATAATTTTGTGCTTACTCACACAAGCCGGTAAAAACAGAGAGGAAATGAGATATGGTCAGATTAACATAAGGGGAAGGCAACTAGAAAGACAGTGGTGCTTCAGAACACTACAGTAACCAAGTGGGAGGGTGGGGAAAAAAAAATTCTGCCTGACTCACACGAGACAGAGCTGTGGTCTCTTTTCAAGTTTTAATATGCAGTTAAAAGCAGAATACAAGTAAAACACAAGGTAAACAAAACAAATCACAGTATTCAAAATAGAAAAAGACAATAAAGTAATACAACAAATAAAAAGCAAACTAACCTTTCCCTCACAGCAAAGTGTAGCAGAGTTTGGGTGAACAGGATAATAGAGAGTAAACCTGATATTGTAGGGATTTCTAAACATGACCGAAAGGCAACATTTGCCTCTCACCACTTGCCAACTGTCCATAATTTTTCTGGACAGTTCAGAATTAAGGGACACTGTCACCGACATTGAAGAACACAAGAATATGTTTGATTGCGCACAGTAATATTGTACGACAATCCCCTCAAGGGGAGATTAAATGCACACTTCTATTCTGCAGGCATTTTGCTTTCACATACATGTCCAGAATTCTTGACATGAAAAGTTGGCATCTCAAACATTAGCATACATTCAGAAGAGACAGACCAGGCCAAAATAGGAGGGAGAGCTATACTCCTAATCAAAAAGAATCTAAGGATATTCATAAAACCAATTACAAGGAACATCTCCTCTTACCAAATTGCTACAA
>NW_025054996.1:0-8928 GCF_019279795.1 Protopterus annectens
CATTGGTTGATATGTTCATTGGTTGATATGTGTGTTTATAACTAAGTGGAAGCTCTGTTTTGTGCATTCTGAAGAAGTTCCTATACATTAAAGGACGAAAGCTTAATCCACTTTGAGGGTCAGAGTTGTTTGTTTTGAAGAAGTTATTGGTGAATATACTTGTTTCTTCTAAGTTTTATACGTTTTTTTCTGCATATACTAGTCTCCGTCAAGTAGGGTTACTAGAAGTGGTCTAGTAATCATGTTTTTAGCGCCCTCGGCCGAAATCAGCACCATGAATCTGGGTTTGGATGTGAACCCACGTGCAGCTTCCACAGACTATGTACCATCGAGCGGATTCCTACATTTATCCTCTTCTAGCCGCTTCACTGAAGACACAGATGATAATATTGTTTTTACTGCACAGAATGAAGATTTACAACAACGCACCAGTGGTTCTACTGCCGGTTTTCAGCAGCAAGTTGTTTCTGATTGTATAAAGCTGCGGTACCGGTGGTTCTACGCTACGTTTTCAACAACAAGTGTTTTCTGGGTGCATAAGCTGATAGCCAAAGAAAGAGTCGCTAATGGTTCTACTGTTAGTCCTCAACAGCATGTGTTTTCTGGTCGCTGTGATGATGTGCAAACAGAGAGAACGGAGGATATGTGTTCTCCATTGTTGTTTAGCCAAGACAATATAGAATTCAGTCAATATGGACAGGGCTCTTTGTCTCCGTCCTCTGACAACACGCCAGAATTGGCGCGTTCTAATGCTCACTTAGATTTGATACAAAAAACCGCCTTGGCAGGTTCGAATGATTCGCAAGAATCTGAATATGGACAAGGCTCTTTTTCTTCGTCTTCTGACACCACGCCAGATTTGGCGCGTTCTGCTACTCAAGTAGATATAATACAAGAAACCGCCTTGGCGGGTTTGAGTGATTCGCAAGAATCTGACTGTAACAATCCTTTTATAATAAATGACAGTTGCAAGATTGAAACAACATCTATTAGAACAACCACTATGCGAGCTGACACTGAATGTCTATCCGTTTCGGATGTTACTCATATGCCTGAAGGAGTGCTAAATATGCGCACTCACAGTGAATGTTCTTCGGAGGTGCAGCTGCACTGTCTAGAGTCTCAACATGAAAAAGAGTTATCAGCACATACTTCAGTTGAATCACAAACTAGTAACATGACTAGCTGGACTTCTTTGTCTCAAATGATACAGTCCCCTTCCTACAATTGGGCTGTTGCTAAATCTATTTGGACTGTTGATAACTCTAACTGGACTGGTACTAAACTTGCGGCATTTCCTGAGCATAGTTTCAAACCAGTTTCACAAATCACGTTTAATAATAAGTTTAACAATAAGGGGAACTCAACGACTATTGGGGGCATGGATCATTCCGATCACTCTGATCACTCCAGTGATTACTGTAATGCGGAGAGTATTATATCATCGAGAGGATGTTTTTCCCTTCCCCCAGTTGCCGTTACTCCACCTAAACGTCCTATTTGCAGGAATGAATCCAGCGATGGTCACGAGCGAGATAAGTTGGGAGTAGAAAAGTATACTCCGTCTCTACTGACGAAAAGAATTATTTCACCAGAGTTTCCCAATGTTATTTCACCAGTGCTTCCTAATTTTATGACTAAGAAGGCTAATACATTGACATTTCCTAGGGAATCTAGTAGTGGTGTCCCACATCATTATTTGAATAAATGTGACCAAGAGACCAATAAACTTGATGACTTGATAGAACAAGTAGGAGATTCGTCTTTGGGGTCTGACAATATAGAAAGCGTTTTAGTGGAGGACGTTTCTATTGAGTGTGTTTCCCGCCTTGAACCTTTGGTCTCTCGCCTTGAACCTTTGGTTTCCCGCCTTGGATCTGAACCTTTGGTTTCCCGCCTTGGATCTGAACCGTTGGGTTCCCGCCTTGAACCAGAACCTTTGGTTTCCCACCTTGGATCTGAACCTTTGGTTTCGGCCTGATCTGAACCGCTAGTTCTCATTTCAACCTGAACCGGTTTGGATGATCCACTATGGATTGGTCCGTTTGTTGAAAGGTCATCCACTAAGCGCCCTCATATGGAGCCAGATGATTTATTGTCCCACCCTGATTCATCTGTTTCCTGGTTCCATTCTCGCCACAAACCTTCCACTTCTTGTAATGATTTTGAGGTTTTTACCTCTGTGACTAGTTGTCAACCAATGTCGCAAATCATATATGTATCCAGAGTTAATCCAGAAGCTAATTTGGGTTGCGATGAATATACTTTGGAGTGTGAGGGTCCTATCAATTCCTTGATGTGTGGGGGTCCTATAGGCACTGACAATAGTCGAGACATGGTTTCTGTGTCAGCGACTACAAAAACTCATCAAAACATAGTCTCTGTTTTAGCGACTACAAGTACTAGTAATTTTAGCGCTGGGTCAGTAACAGCAGATGTTTCAAGAACTGGAGGTGGTAACAACTTTAGCATTTGTAGCGCTGCTTCAGCAACCACAGATGTTTCGAGGATTGCACGTGTTGACAATCCTAGTAGTTGTAGCGCTGTTTCAGTTACTACGGATGTTTCAGGAACTGTAAGGGTTAACAATCCTAGTGATGGTTATTTTACTGACGATGTTATTAAAAAGACTACAACAGAAATGGCAGAGTTTAATTCTTCCTTGGAAATGAAGGAGTTTGTTTCTGGTATTGTCTCAGGTTCTGCCCAGCACAGTCAACCTATGCTACCTGATAATTCTTCCCGGGCAAAGACGAGGTTGGCCTCTAGTGTTATGTCAGGTTATGCCCAGCATGGTCAACCCACACAGCTTGATAAGTTGACGAGGCCAGTTGAGGTCAGTTCGATCGTGACTACTGGGAGTGTTTCCTGTTTCGAACCCTCAAGTTCCCGCCTTCCAATTACATCATTGGAAACACCATCTACTTCGCACCTCTCCTTAGCGCATGCGGAGTTGGAACTCAGCCATACGTCATCACTTCATCACGGTCCATCGTGGCAGTCTTTTAATTCTAATGTGGTGTCCCTCACCCCAGCGATAATCACTCCAATCATGTCTTCGTCTGTTTCGTTAAAGGGCCCAGTAACTGCCTCCACCCTCTCCCAAAAGGACTCTCACAACGATTTTTTCGTTGTTCAAGAGGCCTTTAAAGGGGATGACATTGCGCAAGTTTTACCGAGGATTTTGGAACATTTGTCCAAAAAGAATTTGCTTAATCTTACTATCACTAAATCAATTGCTGGATCGGAAATTTTAAATACTGATGGGACAGATATGGGTGCAAATCCACAGTTAGATTTTGAATTGTTGACTACCAGTGCAAATCTGCAGGGAGAATCTAACATGATGGCTACCAGTGTTAATCCATGTTTAAGCCCTAGTTCTTTGGACATGAATGTGAGTCGCCAAGTTACTAGGACAGACTCATTGGACACAAATGTAGAATGTGATTTATGTGATACAAATGCAGAATGTGATTTATGTGATACAAATGTTACTTTACACCTACAGTTAAGTTCTGAATCTTCCAATTTAAATGAAAGTGTACAGTCACAAGACATACATATGAGTTTAAATGATAATATTCCTAAGTCTCATGTTAGTTCCCCCATGAAGACCGTTAGCGTTGCTAGTTCACCCATGAAGTCCATTAGTGATACTTCTGAACCAGACATAAGCATTACCACTACATTGACTACCAATAGTAGGAGTTCTACTGTTAACAACTGCCATGCTACAACTACCAATAGTAGGGGTTCTACAGTTGACAACTGTTGTGTTCTAGGTAGTGGTACTTATAAAACGGGCTTAAGTAACACTGGAACAGTCACTAGTAGTGGCAGCACTACTATTCACAGCTTTTCTGTTCCAGTTGCAGTCTCTGTGGATAATAATAGTTGTGGTTGTCAGTCCATTGCAAGTCGAGAAAATTTAATTTTTAGTTTAAGTGACATTAGTTCTGCTGAACTGGGGGTTTCAAGTCAGGAGTCTAACAAGGAAAGCAATCATAAGAAGGGGAATTTGCAGAACCTTGTTCCCTTAGGTACGGAGGGGATGAATACAGACATAGTATCTCCCATCCCCATGTTTGTCTCGGACACAGACATACTGAGGGAATGTGATACTCATTTCAGCAGGTCTAATGCTTTACAGATGAGACCTTTGTCAAATCACCTTGATTCAGTTAGTTCAGATGGGGTGTTTATACGTGAGGGAGTGGCCATTTCCAACAATTCCTCTGGATGCAATGGAAAGGATATTTGTCCCTTACAAAATAATAGTTCTTTTGAGAAGGATGTTGATGATATGTTTATCGCGGAATGTTTTTTAGAAGGTCCAGAAGGTCCTGCTTTAGGTTCAAATACCACAGAATTCTTTCCAGGTGAACCTATTCCGTTAGTTTACAATACCAGAGGACACAATATTGAAGCCAGTGTGACCAGAGGAGACAATATTGAAGCCAGTGTGACTAGTATCAGTTCCACTGATTTTCAAGCCCCTAGAACCAGTACTCACATAGCTGACTCATTTGTTCCATCGCCAGACCATGAGATTATGTTCTTCTTTCATGAACATGAGTCATTTAATCCATTTTTATCATCTGAAGCCTCTCCATGCTCGGTTCATTACAATGGACCATCAGACAGTAGACCTTTTCGGGATGTGAGTGAATGCAAACCTTTGGTTTTCAAGTTAGAGAGATTGTTAATGGTGTTTAAGAGCATTGAACTGGATAACCTTTATTTACATGCTTGTTTATCCTTACATATTGTTCCCAAAGGACTACGGTTAAATAGATTTCCTAATAGAACTGTAGCTAATTCACGATTACATCTTGATTTAAGTAAGCTATACAATGAGACAGGGTTGTCTTCTCTTCAGATTATTCGTGATGATAATTCCCTTAAACTAACTGACCTCAGATCTAAAATTGAGTCTCTTAATGCATCCATTCTTCAACACCCCCAATTTATGTTTATCAAACCTCTGTATGATTCCATTTCTGCCAAGTTGTCTAGACATGTAGCCACTATAATTGCTAAAAAGACAAAAATTAGACAGAGATATTTCCCAATACAAGTCTAATTCTGCATACCCTATTAAAACATTCCTGGAGAACATTAATCATTCAGATGATCCAAATTCTTATAGGTATCAGTATGGTCCCAGACATGATCATGGTAGACAAGATCATGGTAGACAGGATCATGGTAGGCAAGATCAGTTTGGTCATAGACGTGAGCTTCACAAGGAGGATCGTGGTTGGCATGATCATGGCAGGGATGATCATGATAGGCAAGATCATGGTAGAGCAGCTCACACGTCTGTGTCCACTCATAGAGGCTATAATAATGAGAGAGACCATGTCCAAGCTTCTAGAAGGCAACCTAGTTACCCCAGCGTGCGTCAAGACAATTTTCAAAGCGTCCAGCCCAATAATGTCGTTCATGATCGCTTTTTACCTGGGTCTTTGAGAACAACCCATCATACGCCTCTTAATCATCAGAACAGAGTCCTGGACCAAGTTGCCAGCACTCCCTCTCATTCTTGTTCCAGGTTTTGTTCCCATTCCTGTTCCAGATCTAATCACCATTCTACTTCTAATTCTTACCCTTCTACCGCTTGTTCCAGATCTTATTCCCATTCCACTTCTACTGCTTTTGTAGTGAACACTCCTACTACTGCTACTTCTTCCAGATTGGATGCCTCTTCCTCCAGATTAGATGAGGTGATTTTGTCCTCAGTCAATAAAATTCCAGTCAACAAAAGGACTAGGATGGTTTCCTTTGCTTCTCCAAATTTGTTGAGTTCTCCAAATATGTTGAGTACTACAAGTGGGTTGAGTTCTATAACCGGGACCTCCTCTAATCTTGTAGTTACGACATTCAATACCACATCTGTAACCAGGAATACTTCCAATTCTGTGCTGACCACATCTAGCACTACCTCGGTGCCATATTCGTCTTCGAAGCCGTATTCGTCAGGGTTACCTGATTTTAATGGACATAGACGCAGTTTCTATAGACGTGATCTCCCTCTTGTGCCGAGTTCTTTTGAAAGTAGTAGTCCTTTTCCTGTCTCTACATCCAACAATATGTCCAGTACTCCTTCTTTTGTTTCCTCCAGGATTCCAGTTCCTACTTCTTCAGTTCCTTCCTCTACATACTTGTCAGTCTTGTCACCAGTCCCATCCACATCCTTCTGTGTTCCCCCTGCTTCTTGTCATGGAGCGTCCTCTGCATCATGTCATGGAGCGTCCTCTTCTTTCTTTGTTCCCTCGTCCCCTTGTCTTGGGGTCTCATCCTTGTCTGCACTGGGTCTGAAGCCCTCTCCAGTTGTTCAGAGGCCCTCTCCAGTTGTTCAGAGATCCTCTTTGTCTTTAGGTGTTCCCTCTGCATCTTGTCATGATGCACCCTCTGCATCCTGTCAGGGAGCACTGGGTCTGAGGCACTCTCCCGTTGTTCAGAGATCCTCTCCAGTTCAGAAACCGTCTCCTCTAGGACAAAGACCCTCTCCACTAGTTCAGAGACCTTCTCCTATAGTTCAAAGGCCTTTTTTAGATGTTTTGCTTCAGACCGATCCCAGCGTGAACAGTCTATGCTCAACTTACCAGGAAACAGCCGTTCCTACTCAGTTGCCTGTAGACAACAATCTTCCCAGGAGAAGAGGGTTGGGAAAAATTGGTTACCGCATTCCACCAAGGCACATTCTGACCAGGAGCAGTTACAAGTAATATCAAATAACACTGCCTCCATTTCTAGCCCACTCCCGCTTTTTAGCAAAGACAGTAGTTCCACTGTGTTTAATTTATCCGGGAAGGAGTTGTCTGATCACCATATTAAGGTTCTAGGTAAAGGCCACTCATTTATACCGGCACAGAGAGCTAATTTACCTAATTTACTTATTGATTTAAGATTGTTTGCTCGGAAATTAAATCTTCATGTGTTACTTAGTGATAATGACTTGAATGGTTCTGTGGTTAATTCTCATGAAGAAGAAGAAGAAAATGATTCTCTGCCTTTATTAAATAGCCATGCCACCAATTTGTCTAGCAATGAAGTTAATAACATTGACATTGACATTTCATCTGGACGTATTAATCCCAGAATAGATGGGTCTATATTACGCAAGAAAAGTTTATTTAATCCTCCCCTTCATAACACCATTTCAGCCTTTATGAGAGTATGTGAACATGATTTAAGAAATCTAAGTAGGTCTGACTGCCATGACAAATGGTTTAATCTTTCGTACCCTGAGAAGTTAGCTCTTCAAGAGTTAGTTAGTGACAAGAATTTGAGAATTATGAAAGCAGATAAAGGAACCGGGATAGTATTGATGCGTCAAGATGAATATATTACCAAAATTGAAGAAACTTTACAAGATGATGATTTTTATGAAACAGTTACTCTACAAACAGTACAAGATAGTTTTACACGTATAGATGAGTCCCTTAAATCTTTAGTTAGGAATCATGATATTTCACATGAAGAATTTATGTTTATGAATACTCCTCATCCTTGTCTGGGAAAACTTTTTGGCATTCCCAAGATTCACAAGAATGAAGTTAATCCTCCATTTCGTCTTATTATTTCCAATAATAAAACAAAGACAGAAAGTATTGCACAGTATGTTGATCATGTGCTCAATCCCATAGCTCAGGCTAGTCCTTTTTACATTAAGGACTCTTGGGATTTCCTTAACAAATTGCATGGTGCCAAGGTGAATGGGAGTGGTAAAATTTTAGTCACCTTAGATGTGGTGGCTTTGTACACAAGCATTCCCCATTTAGAGGGCCTTAATTATGTTAAACATTTTTTACACAAGTTTGTTAAGTTACCTAAAAGTAGAATTGACACTTTATATATTCTTATGTCCCTTGTTTTGAATAATAATTTTTTCCACTTTAACAACAAGATATATAGACAGGTGAGAGGAGTAGCCATGGGCACCAAGATGGCACCGGCATTTGCTAATGTGGTACTAAGTGAATGGGAACTTGATACCCTCATACACCTCCCTGGGTTTGAACTCACGGAACAGTATTGTCGTTTTATTGACGACATTTTTTTCATATGGAAAGGGACATATAGACAACTTCAAATGTTTGTTGAATCATTGTCTGAAAGCATAGGGTTTCTAGAGTTTGTTTTGGCAGATCATGGTTCCACTGTTCATTTTCTAGATACTACTTTGTCTATTAAGGAATTAACTGGAGACCTCTCCTCTAATATCTTCAGGAAAGAAACATATAGAAATAGTTACTTAGATTATAATAGTCAACATCCAGGTTTTATGAAAAAGAATGTTGTTAAAGGTCAATTTGTCAGATTATCAAGGTTAATTAGTGAAGACTATGAGTTTGAACTAGAGTGTGATTTCTTATCCTCTTTGTTTATACAAAAGAATTACCCAGCTAGATTGGTCAATAATATTAGAAAGGAAATTAGACACCGACGATATAGTGCTTTTCAACCCATTTTGTTGAATGGGTTTACCAGTATTAGAAATCCCACTAACGTCTCTGATGAAGATACTTGGTCATGTAGCTTTGCTTTGCCCATTAGTAGGGACATGCACAACATTAGGAACATTTTTAACAATAATTGGAGAATTTTAAGTAGTGATAATTCTATTAAAGATTTGTTGGAACCAGTCCCCAGATTCTCTTTTAAAAAAACCAAAACCTTCAAATCATTGTTTGAAGGTAATGATAAACCTTTTTTACTAACTCAACATTTACCAGTTAATAATTCTAAAGGTATGTTTTCTTGTGGCAAGTGTGTAGCATGTAATCACATTCTCACAGGGGACTCTTTTTCTTTTACTCATTGTAATGTGCAAGTGAAGTTTAAGAAGGCTTTTAATTGCAATAGCACTATGGTTGTCTACGCAGCTATATGTATGACATGCTCCTGTTTCTACATAGG
>NW_025054997.1:0-8547 GCF_019279795.1 Protopterus annectens
ACTTTTCAACCATTTGGCAGTTCCAGTGGACAACAAAGTATATTTTAGGTTCATAGGTTCATAGATTAGTACTAGGCTAACTGCCCTTGTTAGCCATTTTAAGCCTAGCCAGGTATCTCTTGTGAGACTCAAATGCTGCACTTTCTGTTTGTAAGGCAAACACCTTAACCATTAAGTCAACCTTTCACACATGAGCAGGCTACAAGCTCAAAAAGCATGCACAAGCAAATACATATAGGGCAGGATTCACGAAGCCTCCGTGTAAGAGTTACAAGGCTTACACGGAGGCTGATAACGGTGACGTCAGCATGTCATGCATATGCATGAGGGCATGCTGAATCCCACCTAAGGCTTACACGGTCCATGGAAGACAGTAGGGGACATGTCCGTAGGCCAAGCCCTGCAAGCGGACACGCCTCCAGAAGAGTAAAAGTGCCTAAAGTAAACCCCCACGACAGAGTACATGGAAATGTGAATAAACACAACACAACACATGCCCCCACAGACTATGAACATAAAATTATATAAATGAACATGTTATATTTTTTTTAAATTGTAAAGATGTTTGCCCATGAGTGCACTCGTTTGTACGGGCGTGCCCGTAGCTCAGCAACAGTTAGCAGTAAGTGGAAAAGCATATAAGAACTAACTATGAAAAGTAAGCCATAAAGCAATAGTGTAGCGGTAGAGATGTTGGCTAAAAAGCAGGCAGTCATGGTTCGAGCCCCCACAACATCAATTTTTATTTTTAGTGAAATAAGCACGAAACAAGTCCCTGACATATATGTACACATATAAAATTAAATTTTATGTAAAATGTAATGAAATAGGCCATTTATTTTGAAGAAATGTGAGATCAAATAAAAAATGCCAGATGTGCCTATAGCTGAGCTACAGTTTAACAAATTGAGTGCATCTGCCCGTAGGTGAGCAGTGGTTTAACAGGTGCAAAATGAGTGCCCATAGGTGAGCAATGGTTCAACAGGTGCAAAATGAGTGCCCGTAGGTGAGCCATGGTTTAACACGCTGAAACTGCGTGCCCCTAGCTGAGCTGAGCGTAATATGCGTGCTGACAGCCAAATGAAGCGTAAACCAGCGTAACCCATTTGCGCGGGCCAACAATCTAACCGACGGGCAACGTTGAGCAAGCTGTAACAAAACTGCCTTTACACAGACACACCCCCTATCCTGTCTAGACAGTCATAAAATATAAAAGCAGTGGCCAGGTTCAAACCCAGGATACCATACACCATAGTCAAGACACTGAACCACTAAGCCATGCCAGATGTACTTAGAAATGCAGTAATAGCAAATATATAGGAATGAATAGAAAGAGGAGCATGACAAAGCAGGTTTTGTGAAGCTGATACAATTCCAAAATGGCCAATCACAGATAAGTGCGGGAAAAATGGCATATATAAGCCCCGTAGGCGGGAATACACAGCATAACCGATTGTAGAACTAACTTGCAGCCAGAATGTCAGGAGTAGGTGAGGGTAGTTGCTTCCGAGCACAGAGGTGGGGTGTTGAGGAGTCCAGATATATGGTCTGGCAACTTGTCCACAATCATGAGGCCCAACTCATGCAGGGCCAGGTCCTGTGGGGAGCATATAGGGCTGAGGCATGGGACCGGTTGGCTCATGATCTCACCAGTGCCACAGGGATTCCAAGGACTGGTGAGCAGGTCCGTCACCACCATGCGGACCTGAAGAGACGTAAGCAGGACCAACTGAACCTTTGGATCCAGGAGGCCCGGCAAATGCCCAATGCCCCACTACTGAGTAAGTTACATTTAATTATGTATGTAAGAAATTAACCTAGCTGATATTATGGAGATGTGTATTCCAATATTACTTTATTTATATTACAGCTGCAGGTGTCCGTTCTGCGAACCGCAGAGCCTATGGCGATAGGCTGGTGCGCTTGCACCACCAGGCAGGTCAGTAATCCTCTCCCTGTAACTGTAAATAAATATAAAAGTATGACAGTTAGCAAAAGAGTGCAGTGTAGTCACTAAGTAATAAAATGTGCAAGTAACAGTGTAAGAGTGTTTGCAAGTATTGTTTGATTACAAAAGTGTGTTGCAGTCTGTAATCCAAACAGAAAAATGAAAATGTCTGAAATAAAGTCTGAAATAAAGATGCCCCACCTGTAATATAATAGTACACAACCTGCAGCAGGCTGAAAAGTACTGCTGCAGAAGATGAGCAAATCACATGAGTGAAATATATCCCTATTGAAATACTGAAACATGACAGAAGTGAGACTGTTGGAAAGGATTGTAATAACTACAGGTAAAACATGTCAATAAAGCCTAGAAGTAAGTACCATCCTGAATTGTAAAATTAAAACAAGTGAGAGAGTGTGAGAAAGAGTTATGAATCCACCAATAAAGTAGTAATAACTCCTGAATAAAGTATACTGCAGTTAGTACAGAATGAAATGAATGTGACAAGCAGAACCAAACTAAGAAATGTGTTCAAAATGTTCCTGCAGCTGGAATGTGTATCCCAAAATCTGGATATGTTGCTCTCAGTCTGCAATATGCAGATAGTATGATTGTCTGAAATACCAAACATCCACAGTTGTCTATAGCTATATAAAGCAAATGTAGCAGGATGATGTAGCTGAACAAAGCCAGATATGAACATGTATGAATAAAAATGAAAATGTATATTGATGTAGCAGTAACAGTCCTATCACCAACTTGAAGTAGTTATCACATAGGAAACTGTAGGTAGAACTGTAGTGTGTATATATCTGCAGCTATTAGAAATGTACAGCATATGTATTGGTATTTGAAGGTGTTAATTATATTTTCTTCACCCTACCCTATAACCACATATAATCCATTCCATGTGAAATTGGTATGTGCAATCACAATTAACACCCCTGGACATTTGTCCTGTTGGGTCATACATATTTGCATGTACGTTGATGCATCTGCCCTGTTCATACATCCAAACCTGATGGCCTGTTGCCATCAATCAACCCTGCATGTTGTTGGACTTTGTATTGCTGTTCAAATTATGCATGTGTTATGCTCGCTGTTCAATGGTGTGAATATCTGGGTGTTTGGTTAATGGGAATACTAATGCATGCTGTTACAACTAATTGCGAATGGTATTGTATGTTACTAACCCAAACTGTCATGACATAATGCAAAACATAGGACGACAGGGAAGGCAGGTTCCAGCGGACCCACCTCTCCCACCTCAGCTGGCGAGTGCACCTGGCAGTAGTGCCCAGTCCGGACCCTCCTCCGGTGGCCCTGTGCCACCTGCGGGTGGAAGCATTGCAGGGGATGGGGCTCATCCCCCTTCTGCAAGTGTGGCCGGAGGAGAACCACCACTCACCCTCCGTAGCGTCCGGACTGTGGTGCGTAGGGAAATCTGGGAATCTGTTCTTGGGCCCCTATGCCAGCTTGAGGCACAGGTGGCACAACTAATGGGCATGCCTGTTGCCCGGCCTACACAGCCCCCAGCACAGCCCCGTCCTGGGCAGTGAAGGTACAGTGGCAACTGCCCATGGGTGGTGATATCAGTTCCACTGTTGCCATCTGTGGGCTCATGGGCTCTGGATATCCAAACATCCATCTCCGTCAATTGTGTAACCCCCCCACATGTGTCATACACCATCCCTGTATGTGTCTTGTTTGTCTTGTCCGTTGACCTACCCAACCTACCTCCCCAGCTGTACCAACTTCCTTTACCTGACACACCACTCTCACCTGAAAAAAAAAAAAAAAAAAAAAGGGCACTCTGTACCCTCAAAAAAATTACGCCCCATACATAGCTGCCCATTTCACACACATGTCTGCTGGACATGGAAACTGTCAATTACAATTGGCTGTACAACAAGTATTATTGTTGTCCTTACACCTCTCTTAGGGGTGGAAGGTATCAAATGTCACACCAAATTACAAACATATGCACAGCTGTTGCTGATGAAGAAATGGGCAGCTATGGGCATTACCTACATCCCTCCTGCAAAGCCCAAGCTTGTTTCCCTACTGTCCTACCCTCTTTGTGACCCCTTTTTCACCACTTTCCTGTCTCCCCATTTTCATTTCTTTCAAAGAAAATAGCTGGGTGACAGAGTAAGCACTTTAAGAGGTTGTAAGCGGTGTGCGGAGCTGAATGCAGCGCATGGGAGCTCCATGCAAACCAGCGTAACCGGTTACAACTGCTTAAAAGTGCCTTAGTCACTCTGAATGACAGGTCCTGTAGTCAATTCAAAAGCAAAATAAAATCCCACTGTCAGTCCCAACCCAGGACCTTGGAAACAGTAGTCTGCATGACTTACCACTAAGCCATGACTGTTATATAAGAACATTGTGCTACAATAAATATATCATGTAATAGTAGGAATGAATGTAAAGGGAATATAGGATGTGTAGTACACAAAGCATGTCATGTATATTTACTGTCAAATCTAGTGGATTTCTATAATAGTAGTGTGTGAACAGAAACAGCCATGCTAGTTGGTAGCTAGTAGGTAATAATGTCAGTTATTATATATATATAAATATATGTATATATATATTTATATACATATATGTATATATAGTTGTAGGTGTCAGTGTACATACACACTTAGTACAGGAAACAGGAGAGATGAATGGAGAAATGTTAATCTACAACACAGCCTGAATTATGAGAGAGATACTAACCTTTACACTCACAGAACAGTGTCCACAGCATACCAGCATGGTCCCCACCCTTACAATCTGAAAGGGCAATGCCTATCTCACATACCCTTTTATAGCACTGTCCTGAAATCACAGTGAGAACTGCAATCAGTACACAACTGGCTGCATGCAATCAGCAAATGCTGGCTAACAATTGGTGCAGAGGCCATCACATGGACAAATGCAGATACCTACAAAAGCATCCTGTACTCCCAGTCCACGCATGCAATACTTTCATTGCACTGTCTGGAGGCAGAGAGAGAGAGAGAGAGAAAGAAAAAAAAAGAAATAAAAACAAACAAAAACTACACTTAAGAAAAACTAAGTTGAAGCTGTCATCAGTGACAGTATCAAGCTGGGCTAGCAGCAGCAGGAACCTATACTAATGGTAACGCAACCAGCTGTGACAAACACAGGTAATGTAAAGTAACAATTTAATAGTCTACATACTGTGAACCCTCCATATGTGTTATTGGTCTGTATCTATATGTATGTCTATGTGATAAGTTGTGTGTACATTGTTTTACCCAAAGGGGATGACTATACATTTCATGCCATTCAGTGTTAGGCCATGATTCTGGCACCAGTTGTCCATTTCAGTAAGGCCTGTCTGTAGGATGTGTGTGTCAGCTGGTGTATTGACTATGGTGCCTAGTTTGCAGTCATCTGGGAACGTTGTCATCCACAACCCGCCCATGTTTGCTTTCACAGCTGAGAAGTAAATGCCAAACAAGAGGGGTCCTAGGACAGAGCCCTGTGGGATACCACTTGTGACTGGCTTTGAGTCTGACATGGCTCCCGCAATGTTGACTTTATGGATTCTGTTGTTCAACCAGTTTGCAACCCATCATGTGACATATGTATTAACATTTAAGCTGATGAGCTTGTCTATGATGCCTGAGTGGAATATTGTGTTGAAGGCCTTAGTCAAGTCCAGGTAGGCTGTATGGACTGCTTTGCCCTCATCAATGGCTGTAGTGATTGTTTTGAAAAAGTCAACCAGGTTCAAAAGGCAGGATCAGACCTTCACAAAGCCAAACTGGGTGGGATCAAGTGTCTGTAGGTCCCCAATATCGCTGTATATTAGTTCCATAATGAATCTTTCCATAGCATTGCAGACCAGGCAGGTTAAGCTTATGGGGCGGTAGTTCCCAGGGTCAGTAGAGGTGCCTCCTTTGTGGAGTGGGACCACTGTTGCTGTACGCCAGGGTTCAGGTACATATCCCGTAGTAAGGCTAAGGTTAAATATCAGTTTTATATGCAGTTGTAGCTCCTCTTGGAGTTCACGTAGCACACATCCAGGGATACCATCAGGTCACATTGATGCTGTGTGTTCTGCTTTGCTGAGGGCGGCCCTCACCTGGACATCTGAGATGACAGGAAGGTTACTTTCAGCTGTGATAAGTATTTCTTCTTTGGGGGAGAGGGAGGGGGGATATTTGCACTGAACCTGTCTGCCAGAATGTTGCCAATATCTGTGGGTTCAGTGAATTTTATGTAGTTGTGTACTAACTCTGAGCATATCTGAGGCTTTTGGTCCATGTTTCTAATAAAACCGAAGAAGGCCTTGTGGTTATCTTTAACGTCCTTGGCCATTTCTCTCTCAGAGTTGGCATTGGATGTTGTTATGAGAGAACTTAGCTTATTACTAGTGCCGACCACAGATGCCTTCCCTTTATGTGATTCTGCTTTGTCCTGCAGTAGCCTCCTTCTATCATTATACAATTTGTCTTTGGCTGGGGTCCACCAGACAGGATGCATAACCTTTGTGCATAGGGTCTGGGTAAGAATTGTGTGTGTATGTTCCATGCAGTCTTGGGGATGTCCGTTGGAAGCATTTGCAAAGGGGTCAGCATTGTGGGTTGTGGCTTCCACTGGCCCAGTGGGCTGCATGGATACCATCTCAGTCCTAACAAGTGAAAATCTGTCTATTCACGTATATTTCAAAGTAGTCTACTGTGCTGGTGGTGGTGGTGGGATATGTATATCCAGGCCGATTATCTTGTGTCCAGATCACACTAGTGGATGACGTTCCACATACAGTACCTTGTTATGAACCCCCAGAGTGAGATGGTGCATTGGACCTGTCTCAGTGTGCTGACTGACGGGGCTTGGTACTATGTTGTATGGAATGTGGCAGGTATTGTTGCACAGGTGTCGGCTGAGCACTGATATCTGGCCATGTACATGTGTATCCACCAAGAGACACACACATATGGGAGTAGTAGTATATCACTACAGTTGAGTATCATGTATAGTATGTGTGCCACATTTTTCTGACATAGTTTGCTGATATCCTGTTTGTGTTCTCTTTCAGGGACATGGCACGTCAGTGAAATCCTGCCTACTCTGCTGCAGAAGATGAAGAGATACACCAGAGCCTGGTGCGGGATTATGACATACTGTTTTCCCGCACCAGCCAGAATCAGCAGGAGAGGGCTGCACTGTGGCAAGACCTTGTCCGTAGGGTAAATGACATTGGCACGCATAATAGGACATATGAGCAGGTACGACATCACTGCAGTGATTTAATCAGAAATGTCCATCAGCGTGCGTCGGATATCCACAGGCAACAGGTCGCCACAGGAGGTGGGGTGGCCACACATCCCCCCCTCACCAGACTGGAGGGGCTACTCCTAAGTGTTGTGGCTCCAGCCCAGGAACATCAACAGCAACACACCTGCATTATGATGGAGGCTGGAGCCACACAGCAACACGACATGGAGCGTGCAGGTAATATGCCATATGTACACTTGACTGTTCTGTACACTGTTAGTTTATGCATGTGTAAGGTTTGTCCTTGGTATGTAGCTGTCAACTTAGTATGTAATTGTGCAGGCGTGATATTGCCAATATCAGCAGCTGACATGTGAAAGGCAACTGTTGTACTACTGAACTGTATCATACGCAGTATCAATGGCACAGTTGTGCCCACTGACACTAATCTCCTCATTTCTGCAGGTCCCTCCGGTGTTACAGCAAGGCAGCCCAGCAATGCTGGTGAGTGTGTTTTAACAATACCTATAATAGTCCTGATAGTGCTAGTAATAATAGTGTACCTCAGTAGTGCTCTGTGTGTATACTGCGGGGTGTGCATGTGTGCGTGTGTTCACGTGTGCACGTGTGCATGTGTGCATGTGTGCATGTGTCCACATGTGCATGTGTACATGTGTGCATGTGTGCATCACTGTCAACATTGTGTAGACATTGTAAACTGTGTTTCCTGTCTTCCTCCCACAGGTGCTGGTGCTGCTCTGGTGTCCTGCAGCAGGGAACCTGAATCTGGTGCCACAGGTACTGATAATGATGATATCTGTGTAATGGCACAGGAAGGTGTGTCAGGGTCCGTCATTGGTCAGCCAGTGGACAGTACACAGCTGTCAACCCCATCATTGCGCACAGTCATCCTGCCAGTACATCCTATGTCACCAATGTCCCTAGGTGATGGACAGGATACAGTGGGCATTGACCAGGGTAATGTGGTATCTGTGGCACATGCTTCCCCACACAGCAGCCATGGGCAGGGTCCTGAGATGGTACCACACAGACAGTTGCCCATGGGTTCTCGTGGGAGCATCTGTGGGCGTACTGCCCCTGGCACACGTGCCCAAAGAGGTCTGTCAACCTCAGCTATGTTTCGGGCTGTCATGCAGGCACAGTCACGTATGGAAAGGTACACCAGACAGGGTCTGAGGGAGCTGAGAGCATGTCGCACATCCATGACTGACAGTATGCGTGACATCGCGGATGCTATCTGTAATTTCACCGATGTCATAGACAGACATTGTGGGGACATATTACAGCAGTTCCACACCACATGTCCATGAGCCAGGGCAATGGTGGACAGGGGGGGGGTT
>NW_025054998.1:0-7766 GCF_019279795.1 Protopterus annectens
GCATAGGTAAAACCCTGAAACAGATGTATGGTAGAAAGGATTAGAGGCCAATATTAATTCTGCGATTTTTGAAGTCAGTGCAGCAGAAATTGTAGTTTATGTAGAAGTAGTCAAAGGACTGTAAATGGAAAAATAAAATATAAATAGACTTTTCTTAGTTTTAAGGTACTTTCCCAGATGACAAATGCTTTCCAGTGTGGCCGCCAGTGATGAAACTGAAGTAACTCATAATGATAGGTTCATAGGTTCATACTAGGCTATCTGCCCGAGGGCATTTACAAGCCTAGCCCATAGTTTTGTAATGCATACACCCCTTTAGTATGGGGAACTATACCCATTATTTTTGCTGTGCCTCTGTCGAGCAGTGACACTGAGGTAATCCCTGGGGTATATCTGCGATCTCCCATCCATTGGTCAAGATTTCTCTTGAACAAGGCCAGCGAGGTGCTCTGCCTCACATATACCGGGATTTTGTTCCACAGCATAGGGAGTCTTTGGGTGATGAATCTATCCCTCCAGCACGTCCTATTAATAGCCGTGTCGAGGGTTTAAGTCTCCGCCCTTGTGGCTCTGGCGGATCTAGATTTTTGGTGAAGCATATTCATCAAATCTGGGTTTGACATGGCCTTGTATGTTAGGCAAAGGTCACCTCTGAACAGCGGTGGCGACTGGTAGAGCTGGAGTTCTTTCAGTGGGCAGCATAGGACAGATGTTTGAGACCCTTTATCCTTTTGGTGAGGAACTTTTGTGGCCTCTCCAGCTGCTGCAAGTGTCGGGTCAGATACATTCCGAATGGGGCATTGTACTCAATCATTGGTCTGATGAGTGATGAGTAAAGGAGACTATGACCTCCCTTGATCTAGATGAGAATCCCTTCATGATAGAATTTGGGCAATGTAGAAGGTCTTCCTAACTACTTTAGCTACATGGGTGTCAAATGACAGACTACTATCAACCTGGGTCCCCAGGTCCTGATAACTTCTTCTGTGCTCAGTGGATTGCCACCTATTTGGTAGCTAGGGGTAACCTTGTTTTTCGAAGAATATGACTATGCATTTTTGGCATTTAACTTTAGGCCATGGCTCTGGCACCAGTTATCCGTTTCTGTGAGACCCTTCTGAAGGATATCTGTGTCAGATGTGTTTTCTACTATGGCCCAGTTTGCAGTCATCTGCAAACTTTGTCAGCTCATAACCCTCCTGTGTTTGCTTGTGCCGGAAAAGTAGATGCCAAACAAAGAGTAGGCCAGGACTGAGCCCTGTGGTACACCACTTGTGACAGGCTTTGAGTCTGACATGGCCAGCAACTCTGACCCTGTGGGTTCTGTCACTCAGCCAGTTTGCAAGCCCATCTTGTGATGTATGGGTTAACATTTAAGCTGATGAGTTTTCAATGATACCCAGTGGGGTATTGTATGAAGGCCTTAAGCCAGATCGAGGTAGGCTGTATGGACTGCCTTTCCCTCATCAATGGCTTTGGTGACTGTTTGAAAAAGTCAACCAAGTTTAGAAGGCATGATCTGCCTTTGACAAAGCCAAACTGGGATGGATCAAAGTCTGCAAATTCCCTATGTCTTTATTTATGAGGTCCATTATGATCCTCTCCAACTGCAGATAAGGCTTGTCAAGCTAATGGGCGGTAATTTCCAGGTCGGTGGAGGCACCGCCTTTGTGAGAATGGGACCACAGTTGCAGTCATGCACTCCTGGGCAGTATCAGAGGTAAGACTATGATTAAACAGCTGTCCTAGCTGTGGGTTTTAGTCCTCGTTGAGTTAGAGTGGAGCACACAGCGGGGACACCATCAGGTCCCATGGATGCTGTGTTTTGCTTTGGAGAGCAGTTCTCACTTGGTTGGAGATGTTTGGGGGCTGCAATGCAGGTGGTATGAATATCTCTCCTTTTGGGAGAAGTTTGCACTAGACCTGTCAGCCAGTATGTTGGCAATGTCTGTAGGATCAGTAATCTTCACATCATTTTGAACTAGTTCTGAGCATATCTGGGAGTTTCCTCCCAGGTTTCTAACATAGCTAAAGAAGGCCTTATGATTGTCTTTTGAGTCTTTCTATTTTCTCTCAAAATTTGCTTTGGATGATTTTATAGAGCTCTTAGTTTTTACTTATAGTGATCAAGGGTGTCTTACCTTTTAAGGATTTTGCTCTATCTTGTAGTAGCTTCCTCCTTTTGTTGTAGAGAGTTTGTTTATGGCTGGGGTCCACCAGACTGGGCCGCTTGCCTTTGGTACAAAGAGTCTTTGTTTTGCTTGGGATTGCCTTATCCATGCAGTCCTGCAGGTGCTGGTAGAAGGCATTTGTAGAAATGATTCAAGCTTGAGTACTGTTTTCAGCGTTCAGGGGCCTTAAAAAGGGAGACCACACTAGTCTTTAGAAGTGTGGAATCGGCGTTTGGGAAGTTCCTTACTGTGGTCTTTTTATTTCAGGTGGGGGTGGGATGAGGACCTCCAGCGAGATTAGTTGTGATCTGATCTCACCAGTGAGGGGTATACTTCCGGTGTTGAACATTGTGCTCCCATGTTAGGTGATGATGAGATCAAGTATGTTTTCTCCTCTTGTGGGGATGGTGACTAGTTGTTCCCATGGCATTTGAGTTTATGAATTCCAGGAACTTTTGGGCTAGGGTGTTTGGGCTTGAGTAGTGTTTCCCAGTCTATATTAGGGTGTTGAAGTCACCTAGTATGATGGTGTTTGATACATTTATCCCTCTAGTGTTTTCAAGGAAGGCCATGTGAGGTTCCTGGAGTTTGTGAGGGTGGCCTGTAACATGCTACAATTTGCAGAGCAGTCTTGCCTATGGTTAGTGCACCTGGATGGTCTCCGATGCATGCGTCGTTGCCACCAGTCTTGAGGTGTGGGTGTCCCTGATGAATATGGATACCCCCCCTCCTTTCTTGGTATTGTCCGGATATTTGGGGCGGGCATGATAAGAGGTAAAACCTGATAGTGCTGGGGTGCTCTCAGGGCCTTGAACCAGGTTTCTGTCACAGCACAGACATCGATGTTCTCCATACTGAGGGCCTCGAGTCGTGCATTTGAGATTTAGACTTCTGGCATTGAGCAGCATTACCCATAGTTTTTTCCTTTTTGTGTTCTAGGGGTGGTAGGTTTAGAATTTGAGCCTTGCCTAAAAAGGCACTATAGGGGGTGGCAAGAGCCTTTGCCAATATCCGGAATCCCAGGGGTGACAGGTGCAAGCAGGTCCCTTAGCGAGAAGCAAAAGCGTGGCTTCATCCCAGGGAAACAGACATTGGAATCCACTTGAATGACACCAGAGTTTAAGCCAATTGTTAAAGCTTATCAACATAACTCTGTATTGTGGCATCATTCTTGGTGAAGGTAGGATACTGCTCAAGGTCAAGGGTCATACCTGCCTGGGCTACATAATCAGAGAGCTCCTCAATGTCTCTTTCCTTGTAGTCCAAGGAGAGTGCGTCTCAGGTCGTTTACACCAGCGTGGACAATGACTGAGTGGTATTTGTACCTGCTGTTGAGAGACCTGAGTGCTTGCGTTATGTGGCGGATTCTAAGCCGACAGGCAGCTTACTGTGACCTTCTCCTTACTCCAGTCTGGTGGCGGGGCGTCAGTGTGTCTGACTATGGAGTCACCAATGACTAGTGTGTCTGGCATTGTGTTTGGCCTTAAGGGCTGTGACTGTTTGACACTCTGACTGTAGGTCTATGTGTTGCAGGTGTTGTGTTCTGAGGTGGTGGTTGTTTGGGTGTCTGCTTTTGGTGGCCTCTGCTGTTTTGGTAGATTTTACGATCAAGAGCCTCAGGAGTATGTCTTTGTGTGTTTATGTGTATGATTTGAGGTTGTAGATGGTACTATGTGAGACTGGGTCTATAGTGTGTGTAGTAACCTTCTCCTCCTGACTGGTCTTGCCAGTCCTATGTTGAAGAGCTCAGCCTCCCAGTTTGGCCGTATAGTTGCATCTCTCCATGTATTTGTGTTTTGTGGGAGGAGAGAGGGTTGTCTGTGTACATGAGGCAATTGCTTAACATTGCCTCAATATTCCTGAGTTCACCAACTGAGCAGGAGAGGACACTAGCAGCTGATCCCTCGACATGCTAGAAGGACTAGACAAAACTTTAAGAGATTCCAGGGGGACGTGGGTGACGAGTGAGGGTTTGCCTTTTAGGGTGCTGTCTACTTATTGACAAGAGTGCCATTATCAAGGTAATAATAAAGTACTGTAGGAGCAAGTCCCAAGGTTTAACAGATAGAGAATAGTCTACTTGGAGTCAAGTAGAGATGATCTTTTAGTTATAGGATCGCTGATTAGATCAGTAGTATAGTTCGAGAAGGTAGTTTTAAGGAAAATTTGAAGAGTGGACTTTAGGTAGCGAATAGTTTTAAACCTGTAACTGGCACTGCCTAATTGTGCAACAGTGGCAACTCAGCTAAAAGCGTGCTTTATAGCAGAGGCTGGAAAAGACCAGGAAATGACCCAAAATGGCCAATAAACTACAGAGTTACTGCCTTAAACCACTCCTCTGAGAGGGACAAACAGGCAGCTCAAGTACTCCCTACTCCCACTCAGTGAGTAAAGGTAAAACTACCCCTTGACCAAACAGGAAAATGGAGAAACGCAGGGAACCAAGACAAAGCCCAGGGATCAATAAATCTGATCACTGGAACAAACAATAGGAAAGTATGGAAAACAAGAGTATTTTTGTTTTTTACCAGAAGAGTTTTCAGATAGGCAGAAAATACAATAATGATGCTGTATGTTTTGGAGGTAATTTATCAAAGAAGCTAGTACGCAGCCATGAAGGTGTATTAGCCACACACCTGTTTGTTTAACTTTAGAAGCAAAGCAAACAGAGCAAGTGCAACAAACAATTTCAAGCTATTAAAAACAATAGCAAAACAGGTAATAACAGGAATAAAACAGGGTAGAAATAGCAATCAAAGGCTTAAAAGTCCCGAAAATGCACCAGAAAAAATGCTTAGAATCTGGAAAGTTTGTCTTTCTGGGTCTCATGCTGCTCTAAGACTCTGCTGGACACCACTGAGGGCTGTGCTGAGTTCTCTATAGCCAGAAAAGCCCATAAAGCGTGCTTTATAGCAGGGGGCTGGAAAGACAGGAAAATGACAAAATGGTAATAAACTACAAGTTACTGCCTTGTGCCACTCCTCTGGGGACAAACAGGCAGCTCGGTACTCCCTACTCCCACTGAGTGAGTAAAACTACCCCTTGACCAAACAAGGGAAAATGGAAACACAGGAACCAGAAGGCCAAAGCCAGGGATCAACAAATCTGATCACTGGACAAATATTAGGAAAGTATGGAAAAGCAAAGAGTATTTTTTGTTTTTCAAGTTTTACAGATAGGCAGAAAATACAATAAATGCTGTATGTTTCGACTAATTGCTATCAAAAGCTAGTACACTTGAGTGTATTAGCCTGTTGTTTAACTTTTAATGAGCTTAGGCAAGCAAAGTGCAACCAAACAATTCAAGCTATTAAAAACAGTAAAAACAGGTAGCCTTAGAGATAAAACAGGCAGAAATGTAATCGAAAGGCAAAAATTAGAAATGAAAAATACTTAGAATCTGGAAAGTTTGTCTTTTCTGGTCTCTGCTGCTCTAGGAACTCTCTGTTAAGGAAATGGAACCGTTTTGCTCTACTAAGATGGCTGATACAGTGAGTCTAGTCCACATGGAAGATGAATGGGAAAAACAAGATGGTTAAGTTGGAAAAGAGAAAAAATATAAATGTGTACAATGGGATGTTGACGATTGTTGTAAGGCTGTTGTTCATCTATTTGACTGTGATTTGTCTATCATGAGGCTCTGTTAAGTGTTTCTTTTTTATATTGTGGGAGCCAACAGAGTTGGGAAAGCCTTTTATGTGGAGACAGAAGAAGCAGGAGGGACATGATACAGGTACTCCAAGATCATATAAAAAAATTTACGTGTGTCATTCTAACAGGAAAAATGTGGGTACAGTGCAGCAGAGGTTTCATGTTATAGGCATTAGCTACTCCATGGATCTGCAAAACTACATCTTCCTGGAGGATCAGGGCTGCTGAAAGAGGCTAGCACAATAGATGGTGGAGTTGGAATCCACAGGCATTATTCAATGGGGAATAAGATAGGTGGACAAAGAGTGAAGAGGAAAGGCAAGGTCTGAAGGGACATTTAAAGTACAGAATAGACAGGCTTATCAGTTGGGCAGCACCCATCATCTTCCACTGTTATCCACAAAACTGTTTTGTTAGTGTCTGGTGTGCCCTGCTTATTGCTATACTCTTCTTCCAACCTAGTCTGATTCTTTTCTCCCTAAGGAAACACTTCAGTCCTTGGCAGCCTGTAATCTCAACCACTACACTTCTACAGATGTTAATCATTGAACTTGTAACTGTTTTAAGAATTCATCACAATTCCATGACCATCTACAGCTTGAGTGCTGAATGAAGAAATGTGTATAGGACATTGTTTGCTCATTTATTTCAGCAAATAAATGAAGTTAGTGTGTTGCAGATAGTGGTTAAGAAGTAGGTTGGAGCTCAGTCACCTGTTTTTATGGATGTTTACTGCTGAAGAAATTTTTATTTGATGAAGACATCTGAGATTTTTTTTAAGGGGAGTAGTGTGGAGAGTGAAGGCATGGCAACTGTACAGGATTTTATGATTGAATGTGAGGTGAATGTAGGTAATTCTGTTAGAAAAGGACATCCATCACAGGTTAAGTCTATGGTATGTGTAAGGACTTTACAGTGGTTGTGTGGCAAATTTTACTATATTACGGTAAGTGGAGTCCAACTTGTGATAAAAGTTTTTTTATCCAAGATAAACTGAATAATTTGTAAACCAGACAAATTCTTTACTTTGGCAACTGCCTCTGACCATTCAGTGCATCCAGACCTACTGCTAGAAATCATGGCTCCACAAACATCCTGTCATACTGTGCAGTTCTGGTTCCCAGTAACAGCAAATAGTGTCAGAAATTGTTAGTCTAAACCAACATTTTAATCAAACAGAAAAGTTTTATTCTGCACAGAATAGCAGCTCAATAGAAACAATGTTAATAAGTCATCTCAAACACATGGCTCTAGGCTCTATATACATGCATTATGGGATACATGCACTCTTAAAACAGCTATGCTATACAATACTCAAAGTGGCAATGGCTACAGTACATATTCATAGTATATACAAATAATAGCAGCACTTCTTTACTTATCAAGGGAGAAATGTCTCATTAATATCACAAAGTACAAATGAATGCACTATACACACCACCGATGCACCTGCATTTATGCTGTGTCCTGATCCTGTCAGCTGTTAGCATTTAGAATACAACTAATACAACTATTTATGAAACATCACTTTAGAAAACAGCGTAAAGACACATTTATTGGAAAAATGTATGGACCTTACCTGACCATACTGCTATATCATAATTTCAACAAAAGTCAGAACTCCCAAGTTCACATTCCCTGCATGCTATGTGCAACACAGGAACTGGAGATAGAAATGAGAAAACTGGAAACATGGGAAGGAAATCTTGGAGATACCTGTTATAACTAACATTAATAGTTTTACAGTCACCCACCAAAACAGTGTTAACAAGATCAAGAAACAGTCACTTTCATGATTATTTGGTTTGGACAACACATGCCCGAGATTCATGAGCTTCGGCAAGGCGGTAAGGCCTCGCCCGGCGATTCTGATGAATAGCTGGCGTGGTAGCCATATGCATATTAATGAGTGCCGAGAATCTACAGCCCAGTCGTAGTGTGGGC
>NW_025054999.1:0-6411 GCF_019279795.1 Protopterus annectens
GCTCAAAAAAAAAAACTAGAAGCTTTTTAACAGAATTTTACAGGTCACAGGAGCAAAAACACAAAACAAAAAATGTTTTGGGGCATGCTACATCAATGTTGCAGTTAGAGGTTGAGGTCGCATGGAAGAGCTCTGAGGCCGATCCTCGTGGTGGCCTGCAAGTGATCCAAGCAGCAGAGAGCTGAATGTGTGACTTTCTACCAGATATAAGTATTTTTGTGGCTTTCCCACTGTTATTAAGCTAGTGACTGCATTTTCGCCTGTTTTACTGCTACTTTAAGTGATTTCTGCATTGTACACTGTTTGTTGCACTTTAAGTTACTAATTGTTGCAAATTGTTTCTGTAGGCTACACACTAAAGTGCGATAGCCAATTTATAGCATTTATAGCATTTACTGTCTGTTGTTTTCCTTGTCTCTGTAAAAAAAACAAAAAAATAAATCTCTTATTTTCCCGCCTTACTGAACTAGAGTAGTCTAGTTTCAGAGTTGCTGATCCCTGGGCTTTGTTTTTAGTTCCTGATACTGATCCATTGCCTTATTTGGAAGGAGGGAAGTTTCTTTGCTTACCAGTGGGAGTGGGAAGCACTGAGCAACCTTTTTGTCTGATTTGGTGAAGTTTCAGCCAGAAACTAGTAGTCAATTGGTTGTTTTGGGCCAATTCCTAGCTCCTTTCAGCCCCCTGCTATAAAACACGCTAAGCGTTTTCAGCGTACCAACTCAGCACAGATCCTCGTGGTGGCCTGCAGAGTGATCCAAGCAGCAGAGAGCTAAAAGAGTGACTTTCTACCAGATATAAGTATTTTTGTGGCTTTCCCACTGTTATTAAGCTAGCGACTGCATTTTCACCTGTTTTACTGCTACTTTAAGTGATTTCTGCATTGTACACTGTTTGTTGCACTTTAAGTTACTAATTGTTGCAAATTGTTTCTGTAGGCTACACACTAAAGTCGATAGCCGATTTAAGCATTTATAGCATTTACTGTCTGTTGTTTTCCTTGTCTCTGTAAAAAACAAAAAACAAAAAATCTCTTTTTTTCCCGCCTTACTGTACTAGAGTAGTCTAGTTTCAGAGTTGCTGATCCCAGGGCTTTGTTATTAGTTCCTGATCCTGTTCCATTGCCTTATTTGGAAGGAGGGAAGTTTCTTTGCTTACCAGTGGGAGTGAAGCACTGAGCAACTTTTTGTCTGATTTTGTGAAGTTTCAGCCAGAAACTTGTAGTCCATTGGTTGTTTTGGGCCAATTCTTAGCTTCTTTCAGCCCCCTGCTATAAAACACGCTAAGCGTTTTTCAGCTTTACCAACTCAGCACAGATCCTCGTGGTGGCCTGCAGAGTGATCAAGCAGCAGAGAGCTAAAGAGTGACTTTCTACCAGATATAAGTATTTTGTGGCTTTCCACTGTTATTAAGCTAGCGATTGCATTTTCGCCTGTTTTACTGCTACTTTAAGTGATTTCTGCATTGTACACTGTTTGTTGCACTTTAAGTTACTAATTGTTGCAAATTGTTTCTGTAGGCTACACACTAAAGTCGATAGCCGATTTATAGCATTTATAGCATTTACTGTCTGTTGTTTTCCTTGTCTCTGTAAAAACAAAAAAAATCTCTTATTTTCCGCCTTACTGAACTAGAGTAGTCCAGTTTCAGAGTTGCTGATCCTGGGCTTTGTTTTAGTTCCTGATACTGATCCATTGCCTTATTTGGAAGGAGGAAGTTTCTTTGCTTACCAGTGGGGGAAGCACTGAGCAACTTTTGTCTGATTTGGTGAAGTTTCAGCCAGAAACTAGTAGTCCATTGTTCGTTGGGCCAATTCCTAGCTCCTTTCAGCCCCTGCTATAAAACACACTAGCGTGTTTTTAGCTTGTACCAACTCAGCACAGATCCTCTGGTGGCCTGCAGAGTGATCCAAGCAGCAAGAGATAAAAGGTGACTTTCTACCAGATATAAGTATTTTGTGGCTTTCCACTGTTATTAAGCTAGCGCTGCATTTCGCCTGTTTACTGCTACTTTAAGTGATTTCTGCATTGTACACTGTTTGCACTTTAAGTTACTAATTGTTGCAATGTTTCTGTAGGCTACCACTAGTCGATAGCCTTTATAGCATTTATAGCATTTACTGTCTGTTGTTTTCCTTGTCTCTGTAAAAAACAAAAAAAAATCTCTTATTTTCCCGCCTTACTGAACTAGAGTAGTCCAGTTTCAGAGTTGCTGATCCCTGGGCTTTGTTTTTAGTTCCTGTTACTGATCCATTGCCTTATTTGGAAGGAGGGAAGTTTCTTTGCTTACCAGTGGGAGTGGGAAGCATTGAGCAACCTTTTGTCTGATTTGGTGAAGTTTCAGCCAGAAACAAGTAGTCCATTGGTCGTTTTGGGCCAATTCCTAGCTCCTTTCAGCCCCCTGCTATAAAACACGCTAAACAGCGTTTTCAGCTTGTACCAACTCAGCACAGATCCTCGTAGTGGCCTGCAGAGTGATCCAAGCAGCAGAGAGCTAAAACAGTGACTTTCTACCAGATATAAGTATTTTTGTGGCTTTCCCACTGTTATTAAGCTAGCGACTGCATTTTCGCCTGTTTTACTGCTACTTTAAGTGATTTCTGCATTGTACACTGTTTGTTGCACTTTAAGTTACTAATTGTTGCAAATTGTTTCTGTAGGTTACACACTAAAGTGCGAGCAGTCGATTTATATAGTTACTTCTTACTGTCTGTTGTTTTCCTTGTCTCTGTAAAACAAAAAACAAAAAATTCTTATTTTCCCGCCTTTACTGAACTAGAGAGTAGTCCAGTTTCAGAGTTAAGGATCCCCTGGGCTTTGTTTTTAGTTCCCGATACTGATCCATTGCCTTATTTGAAGGGAAGTTTATTTGCTTACCATGGGAGTGTGGGAAGCACTGAGCAACCTTTTTGTCTGATTGGTGAAAGTTTTAGCCAGAAACTAGTAGTCCATTGGTCGTTTTGGGCTACCTCAGCCCTTCTTCAGCCCCCGTTATAAACACGAACGCAGATTTTTCTCAGCTTGTACCACCTCAGCACAGATCCTCGTGGTGGCCTGCAGAGGATCCAAGCAGCAGAGTATTGGGTAAGAGTGACTTTCTACCAGATATAAGTATTTTTGTGGCTTTCCCCACTGTTATTGTTAGCGACTGCATTTTTGCCTTTTTTACTGCTACTTTAAGTGATTTCTGCATTGTACACTCTTTGTTGCACTTTAAGTTGCTGATTGTTGCAAATTGTTTCTGTAGGCTACACACTAAAGTGTACCCGATTTATAGCATTTATAGCATTTACTCTCTGTTGTTTTCCTTGTCTCTGTAAAAAACAAAAAAAAAAAATCTCTTATTTCCCCCCTGAACTAGAGTAGTCCAGTTTCAGAGTTGCTGATCCCTGGGCTTTTTTTTTAGTTCCTGATGCTGATCCATTGCCTTATTTGGAAGGGGGGAAGTTTCTTAGCTTACCAGTGGGAGTGGGAAGCACTGAGCAACCTTTTTGTCTGATTTGGTGAAGTTTCAGCCAGAAACTAGTAGTCCATTGGTCGTGTTGGGCCAATTCCTAGCTCCTTTCAGCCCCCTGCTATAAAACACGCTGCGCGTTAAGCCGATTTGACACGTGATTTAGCATAAGCAGATTTAAACTATTAGGGCTACCTAAAGTCCACTCTTCAAATTTTCCCTTAAAACTACCTTCCTCAAAGTATACTACTGTTCTATTTAGTGTATCCTACAACTATAAATTATCTCTACTTGATTCCCAAGTAGACTATTCTCTATCTGTATAGCCAGCATTTCCCTACAGTACTTATCACCTGATACAGCACTCTTGTTATAGAAAGTACCCCAAAAAGAAAACCCCCTTCTCGATCCCCCACATCCCAAAACCCTTTTTTTAATTTTTTCTGACTATTCCTTCTAGCATGTCGAGGGATCAGTTGCTAATGTCCTCTCCTGCTCAGCTGGTGAACCTGGGAATATTGAGGCAATGTTACAATTGCCTCATGTACACAGACAACCCTCTCTGCCTCCCACAAAACACAAATACATCAGAGATGCAACTATACGGCCAAACTGGAGGCTGAGCTTCTCAACATAGGACTGGCAGACCAGACAGGAGGAGAAGGTAACCACACACACACATAGACCCAGTCTCACATAATACCATCACAACCTCAAATCATACACATAAACACACAAAGACATACTGGGGTCTGATCAAAATCTACCAAAACAGCAGAGGCCACCAAAGCAGACACCCAAACAACTACCACCTCAGAACACAACACCTGCAACACATAGACCACACAGTCAGAGTGTCAACAGTCACAGCCCTTAAGGCCAAACACAATGCCAGACACACTAGTCATTCGTCACTCCATAGTCAGACACACTGTCGTCCTCTCAACCACACTGAGTCAGGCGAACGTCACAGTAAGGTGCCTGTCGGGGGCTAGAATCTGCCACATAACACATGCACTCAGGTCTCTCAACAGAGGTACAAATGACTCAATCATTGTCCCGCTGGTGTTAACGACCTGAGGCGTACCTCCTTGGACTACATGAAAAGGGACATAGAGGAGCTCTCTGATTATGTAGCCCAAGGAGGTATGACCCTGACCTTGAGCAGTATCCTACCTTCACCAAGAATGATGCCACAATACAGAGATAAGATGATCAGCTTTAACAATTGGCTTAAACTCTGGTGTCATTCAAAGGGGATCCAATGTCTGTCTGCCTGGGATGACATGCTGGACAAGCCAGCGCCATGAGGATGGCTTGCACCTGTCACCCTGGGATTCGGATTTTGGCAAAGCCTCTTGCCACCCCATAGTGCCTTTTTTAGGCAAGGCTCAAATTCTAAACCTACCACCCTAGAACACAAAAAAGGAAAAAAACTAAGGGTAATGCTGCTCAATGCCAGAAGTCTCAACCTCAAGATGCACTCGAGGCCCTTCTCAGTATGGAGAACATGATGTCTGTGCTGTGACAGAAACCTGGTTCAAGGCTCCGGAGAGCACCCCAGCACTACCAGGTCATACCTCATATCATGCGTTCCGGCCCCAAAATCCGGACAATACCAAGAAAGGAGGGGGGGTATCCATATTCATCAAGGACACCCACACCTCAAGATTGGTGGCAATGCACGATGCATGGAGACCATCCAGGTGCAATTAACCATAGGCAAGACTGCTCTGCAATTTGTAGCATGTTACAGGCCACCCCCCAAAACTCAGGAACCTCAATGGCCTTCCTGAAAACACTGGAGGGATAACTGTATCCCCAAACCCCATCATACTAGGTGACTTCAACTACCCTAATATAGACTGGGAACACTACTCAAGCCCAAACACTCTAGGCCAATAGTTCCTGGAACTCATAAACTCAAATGCCATGTAACGAGTAGACACCATAGCCCCAAGAGGAGAAAACATACTTGATCTGAGCATCACGACCATAGCACAATGTTCAACCGGAAGTATACCCCTCACTGGTGAGATCAGATCACAAACTAATCTCGCTGGAGCTCCTCATCCGCACACCACCTCAAATGAAAAAAACCACAGTAAAGAAGTTCTCCAAAGCCCACTTCACTGCTCGTAAGACTAGTGTGGTCTCCTTTAAGGCCCCTGAGCCGGCGGTAAACATTACTCAAACCGCTGAATCACTTACAAATGCCTTCAACCAGCACCTGCAGGGCTGAATAGATCAGGCAATCCCAAGCAAAAGAAAGACACTTTGCGCCAAAGGCAAGCGTCCAGTCTGGTGGACCCCAGCCATAAACAAACTCTACAACAAAAGGAAAGCTACTACAAGATAGAGCAAAATCCTTAAAAGGTAAGACACCTGATCACTATAAGTAAAAACTAAGAGCTCTCATAAAATCATCCAAAGCAAAATTTTTAGAAAAAAAGCTAAGGACTCTAAAGACAACCCTAAGGCTTCTTTAGCTATGTAGAAACCTAGGAAACTCCCAGATATGCTCAGAATTAGTTCAAAATGATGTGAAGATTACTGATCCTACAGACATTGCCAACATACTGGCTGACAGGTTCAGTGCAAACTTCTCCCCCCCCAAAGGAGATATCTATAAATGATTGAGCCCCAAACATCTCTGCCCCGGTGAGAACTGCTCTCTCAAGGCAAAAACACAGCATCCATGGGACCTGATGGTGTCCCGGCTGTGTGCTCCATGAACTCAATGAGGAATTAAACCCACAGTTAGGACAGCTGTTTAATCTTAGTCTCACCTCGGATAACCCAGGAGTGGCGCTGCACTGTGGTCCCACTTCACAAAGGGTGCCTCCACCGACCCTGGAAATTACCCCATTAGCTTGACAAGCCTTATCTGCAAAGCCATGGAGAGGATCATAATGGATCTCATAAATAAAGACAAATTAGGGAAATTTTTGCAGAACCTTT
>NW_025055000.1:0-8064 GCF_019279795.1 Protopterus annectens
GAAGTCCAACTCATCATAGAAGTAAAGCAATATGCACATTAGTGTCTTTATGGTAAATGGTAAGGTGAAATAGCCAAAGTAATGCTTCATTGGAATGGCTGCAGAGGCTCCATTCAACCATGATGATTTTTGTCAGGGGAAGGGCAGCAAACTCAGACAGGCCCATGCTGAACTATACCTCCCAGAGTGTCAGATTTTCAAAAGAATGAATAGATTTTTTGCTTCTTATTTTTGGGTTTTGTTCTTCATAAAATTTGTAGTTTTCTGGCAAATCATTTAGGAATTAAGTCACTTTCAAATAATGATACACTGGAGTTTCAGACTTTATAACCTTCAGAAAGAATGCATGCTAAAGTAAGAACTGTTATTCTATCAGCTGCCTCAGATTTATACAAGAGCAATTTTAGTACTGTTTATATGTTTCCCCAATATATTTGAAACTTGTTCAGATTTACTACATTAACAGGTTGAGAGGTACATGCAAATAGAATTGCTTTATAAATTAGGCATTGCCAAACCCCTCTCAACTGTGTCCCCAATTTGGCTCAAAATGTTGCTCTTCCCCTAATCAATCCCTTTTGCAAGAATAGCAATTTTGGGTTTTACAATTAAGAAATATTTCTGTAATAATCAATGTTATAGATTACTTAGGAAATGCATGTAGATTATTTTATTTTGTCAGCTTTCACTCAAGTTAGCAGTACTTACTAATATTAAAGTGTCCCTTTTTTGACAGGTTCCCAGCTGTATTGTGTGGCTATTTTATATTTTTGCATCACATTTTTGGTCCACTTTTCATAAAATTGTGTTTTTTTGACAAATTAGTGACAAATCACTAAAGACTGAAGTTAGAAAATAATGACAGACATTTGAGTTTCAGATTTTATACCCTTCAGAAAATTCATACTAATGCAAGACCTATTCTATTATCTTTCTAAGTTTAATAGAGCAATATTTAAAATTGTCCTTATTTTTGGGCCTTTGTCCCACTTCTGTGTATGGCTTTGTCCAGATTTCTTGCTCTGAGGTTGAGCGGTATGACAAATGTGTCAGGGCCATCACAGTCAGCCAGAGACATTTCAAATTGTGACATACTTGTTGCACCCCACTCCCCCATGTAGTGACTCTGGATGTGTCCAAGCAAGGCAAGGAGAAGTTATGCAGTGTAAATGTGCAGTGTGTCCCCCCATCCAAGGTAGGCACAAGTACTACCGTGGCTTTGCATCTGTCCTTGATTTTGCAGAACGGTCTGGTTTCTGTCATATGTACTGTTGATTTATGCTTATTACTCAGATTTATGCTAATTACTCAGAAAGTGCCTGTTGCTCTGTGTTTAAGTAACAATGCTTTAATGACCATAAGGTAAGCTTGTCTGAGATTGTAAGATGCAAGTAAGCTTTAATAAGCATACTGTTAAATAATTGCCAACATTGAAAGCTTTTCTGTTGTTGCCATGCAGAGAATACTTGACTAGATAATGTATAAGCCTTGGGTATTAAAGGACAGGATTCCATTATTTTAAAAAGCTCATTACACTTGTTGGAGACTTCCAGTCATCTCTGCAGACATTACCGATAAACCAAACAGAATGCCAATCATGTGTGGTCCATAACCTGTACAGTAAACCTTTAAGCAGTGTATCTTGAGCTTTTTCTTGTTTGCTTTTCAGTTTTTACTTTGATCATGTTTTCCCCATGAAACAATTAGATAGTTGTCTGGCAGCAGGTCTTTTTTGGATAAGAAACATTTTTACAAGTGGGGGCATCACAGAGATTTCTACTTTCAGCATGTTACTTGGTACTTTAATAAAGCTGAATATAAATTATAATTAGAACTGCAGTGCAAGGAGAAGTGGTTTGTGTTGAGTGCTTCTTGTTTTTCTTATACTTGATTTTGACTGGTATTCCAGTAATGTATTTAAAAAGTAATTTATTTTTTCATGCCTCACAACCTTTTGTTTCCATCTAGATATTAAGTAAGTTGTAATGCAGCCAATGCATTGAATATTTTTATTCTTCTACACTTATTTTTGTCTTGATTGGACTCTCATAATGATGGTTTGGCACCCAGGGCAGCATATTTAATTAAAGTTAGTTTTTGTGGTTTTGAGCATAGCTCCTCCCCTTCTAGTTGGCCACACCCCTTCCCCTTGACCCCACCCATTCAGCTGTCTCCTGCAGCCCCCCCTTTGATTTGAAGTCACCAGCCGCCACTGGTATCACATGTCTATAGCGCTCCCTCAGTATAACATATCAGAATTGCAAAAACAAGTACGTGTTCCACTTTCTCTGCCACAGATGTCAGTACTGATGTGGCAAATACCATTTATCTTGTCACTGTTTCTTGGTAAGGCCATGGTTTCACAGTTCAAATCTAAAAAGAATGATGTCTGTGTGAAACTGGAGATCATTAATGGCAGCATTTTAATGATAGAAAACAGCAGAGTTCAGAAATCATCACACTGATTCATTTTTTTTTGGCTTTATCCTTTGCATGACTTTTGGCAATGAGTGTCTGCGACTGCCTGTAGTGACTATCATTAAATGACAGTTCACTTCCCAAGGCAAAAACTCAAACTTTTAATACACCTGCATGTATCCTTAACCATCAGTAGAATAAATGAGAGTGTCCTAAGCAAAAACACAACTAATGCAAGATTTGACTCCAGTTTTTGGATACTTTGAATTGTGTTCACAGTAAAATATTTTTGTTTACTTGAACCAGAAGTGCAGTTGCAATTATCTGTGTTTTGATTGTAACAAAAGAAGTGTGTAAAATGGTTGATAAACAAGATAACTTTGATCTGGGCCACCTGAAGTCTTTTTAGCATTAATTATACTAGTAGCACACCTTTATGTACATGATGTAACAAATATGTCACGGACTAAATTCTAAGGAAGTAAAATTAGTCGCATAATGAATTGGGATATATGAATACTTAACCTACACAGTTGTAATAATATTTCTGAATATTTATTTATGACAGTAATACACTTAATTAATACAGGTGTATATTTTGATATCCATCCATCATTTCATCCTCAACCCCTTTTTCCCATTTTGCACATGGGGCATGGTGTCACTTCAACAGCAACAATCATCTCGAGCTTAACACTGGGTGATATGCTGTGTACAAAATGATTCATGCAAACTCCTGTATGTCCCCTTCCTCAATAAGTCTCATGAAATGAGTGCATGATGAGGTGTGTGAAAATGCAAGATAGCATGTGGCAATCACTATTAAAAATAACAATATTTCAGGGGAATTCCATAGGTACTTGGCTTAGATTTTTGATATTTTAAGAAGCCAGTGAAACTAGGGATCATTACTGTCAACATTTCCTTGTATAAAACCTCTTCTTCTTCGTCTTTCGGCTTTTCCCGGTTAGGGGTCGCCACAGCGACTTGTATAAAACTCCAATATGGATAAATCATTTCACTGCTTTATTTATTTATTTATTTTACATTTTTTTCATGGCTTCATCATTTGTGTGACATATAGCATTCCATGTCAGTAAAGGTCGATGGTGACATTACTCATGCCAGTGAGCATTCTGGACAGTAATATGTGCTAAACAAACACCTACAGCAGTACATTCTCAGTTGCTCAACATGTTAGTGCAGTGCATTCTAAAAGACACACAACTAGTGCACGGTTTGAATCTGGATTATCGACTGTTTTAATTAAGTGATCGTAATAAAGTCTTGTCAGTTAATTTTTATTAGTAATTGAATATGAAGTACAGTTGTTAAGTTGCATACTGAAACTTGCAACATAAGTCCATCTAATGAATGCTAAAAAAGTTAAATGTACTCTGAAGTGTGTCACGCGTAAACTGATCAAAGTAAATTTAAAATGCACTTACAAATGTATTATGCTGTCAATATTTCTTGGATAAAATATGACTCCTTTCAAACAGCAGAGCAGCATTAGATGTTAGGCAGGTCATTAAGAGGTGAGCAACACATTTCAACATATGTCTGAACAAGGCTGTAGTAGAATGAGATTTGTCATAACTCAAAATGTATATGGGAATGCTGTATGCTGTGTAGAATAGTATGTAGTGTAAAGTATTCATGGCCCATTCTTCAACAAGTATTACAGTGATTACTCAAATCAATGCAAAGGAAATTGTTTTACATGAATATATATTTACCTCAAAATTTAAGTCCAATAAAATAACAGCTCAAAGTCTAACACATAAAACTTTTCAGAATTAGGTCTGTCTCCAGTTATATTCAAATTGTTGCATCTTAACTTACAACCAAAAACTATCTGTTTATCTGTGGAATCCACGGGTCCTGTAGAGAATGTAGGAGTTCAGCTTTCTTTTTTGTCATGAGTTCAATTCTCAGGTGCTGTCAGTTACAGTTTGTGAAATTTATGTCCCACCGAGGCATTATATCCTACTTACATAAATGCATGTACCAGCAACACTTAATGCATAATTGTCAATGTCAGGTCATATTTGTTTGTCGCAACACTCTGTTTATGCTTATCATCCACCATATAGACAGCATGGTCAGAGATGTCAATATACAATTTCAAATGTAACTCAAATCTCATCCGTAAAAAGTATTTTATGAAGTCACTGTGGAACCCATGCATATACACTGAGCAGCACATATGGCCAAGTCTCACTGTTATGTTTCAATTCTCAAGTGTACATTGAAGAAACATACCAAAATTTGACCCCAGGCCATTTGGGTGCTTCCTGTCATGCAGGTTGTCTGTCATAGTGTACAGACTAGTACACACTAGATCTCAAATGGGTGCCAGTTCTCTGAAATTTTTCCTGATATCCTTGATAAGACATGTCGGATGATGGTAAGGGTGGTGACCTATTCAGAGCCCAAAGGTGGCGTCAGGAATAATACAAGGTCTTTGTTGGCATCCTTGTAAAGCACTAGATCCATAGGCTTTTGTAGAAACACTGTACAGGTTCATAGGTTCATAGGTGTGTACTGGGATAATGACCACTAGGTCCTTTTTATGCCTAGCCATGCATCACAAATCTCTGATAAGTTCTGATACCCTTGATAAGTATAAGCAGAGTTTGGGGAGATGAAACATTTACAAGCAGAGGCTTGGGAGATGAACCATTTATAGGCTGCCTGTGTGCATCAGAGAAATAAGTGCCAAACCAGGGATGGATTTACTGTTGCCCATCCAATTATTCAAGTTACATTTGAATTGGTTTTGGGAGGAAATCTGTTTCACATGGATGGAGAGCCTATTCCAGAGAAAGAGTAATCTCTGGAATACATACCTGCCTCTCCAACAGGTATATCACAGGCAAGGATTAGTCTTTAGAAAGGGTAATCATGGTGCTGTTCATTTTGCAGATATGCAGAAGGTCCATACGGATGAAGTACAATAATGCCTTATATGCCAGGCATATGTCTCCCCTTGACAGCCTGCAGGAGACAGAATACAGAGATAAGGCTTTTAGGTGGTATGTACAGGACATGTTACTTATGTCGTGTATTATTTTACTGAGAAATCTCTGTGTATATTCCACATGTTGTATGTGCCTGGATAGATAAATACCAAAGGAGGCACTCTACTTAATGATAGAGCAGATACATGCTGAATGTAGAAGAATAATGACCTCCTTGGACCAAGATGCCATACCATTGTTTATAAATTGCACAACACAGAATAATTTCCTCACTACTGTAGACATATGATAGTCAAATGTTAAGATTACTGTTCTATGTATATTCCCTAAGTCCCTGAATACTGTGCCAGCACTTTCTGGAGAACTTTTGCAATAACCTGCGAATTTGGTCAGCCAGAGGACCTTGACACTGGCTTTGACTTCAGATAAATAAATTCCAAAAAGGAGAGATACCAGGACCATTTCTTGAGGGACTCCACTTGTGACTGACCTCTTTGAAGAGGTGTTCTCCCCAATTCTAACTTCCTGGGCCCTGTCTGTGATGCAGCTGGCTATCCACCTCATGACATAAGGGTTTATACCTAACTTCTTGTGTTTATCAACAATGCCTAAGTGGGGTATTGTGTCAAATGCCTTGGCCAAGTCAAGGTAGGCAGTTTGAACTGTTTTTATTCATCCATTGTTTTGGTGATCTCAAACAGGTCTACCATTTTGACTAGGCATGACCTGCCCTTGACAAAACCAGATTGTGATGTGTTCAGTGTGTGGTGGTTTCCTATGTTATTATTGATCATTCCCATTATAATTCATTCCTTGGCTTTGCATATGAGACTAGTGAGACCTATAAGTCTGTAATTTCCACGGTTTGTAGATGGCCTACCTTTGTGCACAAGGACGACTGTTGCTATTCTCCATTCGTGTGTCAAAAAGCCTGTTTGGAGGCTATGGTTAAATAACAATGCCAAAGGACCTGATAGGTCATGTTTCATGCTATTTAGAAGGCATCCTGAGATATTCTCTGGGCCCATCAATGCAGTGTTCTTGACCTTAGAAAGCGCAGTGAGTATATATTCCTAGTGATTGCAGGAGGAGTTATATTTGATGTTATTTCCTGAGAAGAGGTTGAGGAGGAGACAGTGGTAAAGATAGAGCTGAATTTGTCTGCAAGTAGGTTTGCTACATCTTTGGCTCAGTATATGTCTCTCCATTTACAATTAGGTCAGCTCAGAACTGTGTATTGCTTTTGAGGTTGCAGATATAGCTAAAGAATGCCTTGTGGTTGCCTTTGCTCTAGGATGTTAAATTTACCTCAAATTTGACATTGGTAGGTTTTATTTGCCATAATAGTTGCTTGTTTAGTTGAAGAGAGTGTTTTTATCCTGCTGGGTACTATACTTCTTAATTTTAGCCATGATTTTTTTTCTTTCTGTTATACAGCCTACTGATGTTGTGATTCCACCATGGTGGCTGCTTTTATTTATTTATTTTTTTAATCAGTTCTGCACTTATTCCTGGTGGGTACAGTTGTCTTGATGTGGCTATGAACATGCTTGTATATGGTTTCTGTGAACAGTTCTATGCAAGCAGCAGTGTTTTCAGGGCTTTGGGGACTTGAAATGTTGCCTGTTTGTCATTTAATAGTAGGAAGTTAGCCTTAGGGTAGCTCTTGCACATTGTAGGGTTAGCTGAGGTTCCAGCTTTTATTTTTACTTCAAAGGAGACCATTTTGTGGTCTAACCTTACCAGAGAGGACATTACACTAGAAAGTGTGCAGCACTCTCCCATTTTAATGAGGACCAGATGCATTATATTTGCAGTCAGTGTATTGACAATCTAGTTCAGGGATTTTCTATTTACAAAACCCAGGAATCGTTATGCCTGCATGCTTGTTGTCTTAAATGATTTTTAGTTAATAGTGGGGTAATTAAAGTCGCCCATGAATATGGTATTGGATTGGAAAGTATGTGTTTCCGGTAAGCTTAAATACATGTTGTGGGTTTCCTAGGTCACAGAAGTGGAGAATATAATGTTATGTCAGGAATATCCGGTTTGCAACTCCAAGGTAGTGCTAGTCACTGCAAATTAGTTGCTGTATGTGCAACTAGCAAGGAAGTAGTATGGGATTTTATGGGATATGGTGATTTCAAGTGCATCATACTGTTTGACCTGCCTTGAGGGACATTTACTTTTAATGCATAATGAAACACCTCCGCCTTTAGTCTCTGTGTAGTACCTAGTTTAAATGTGAGAATGATATTATAGACTTGCACTGGCAGTGTACTTGCTGAGATTTTAAACCATATCTCAGTGACTGCACAGATATCATCATCCTTTGTGGTGAGGAGACCTTGTAGGAAGTGAAGTTACTTGTTTAGACACCTAGTAGTGAGCAGTAACACCATTGGATTTTCACAGTATTGATTTGTTATGTTGGAGGTACTTTCAGTTTGACATTGCCTAAATAGACAGTTTGTGGGAGGACAGTGTTTTAGCTAGTATTCAAAAACCTAGAAGGGATAAGTGCAGACCATCCCTGGCAAAGCAGCATTGTTTGCTGACCATCTCTTTCCATGCTGACAAATATTGCACTCCCTTGAAATGACAACAGAAACTAAGCCAATTACTAAAGCCATTCATCTGCTGTTGTATTCTGGTATCATCC
>NW_025055001.1:0-8114 GCF_019279795.1 Protopterus annectens
TTGTATCTAGCATGCTGTCACCTTTGCCCTTGTTTCTACATAGGCAAACTGATCAACACTTGAAAGACAGAGTTGTACGTAATTTATGAGATATTCAACAGAAGGATATGAAAATGCATTGGCATCTCACATTAACTCAAACCCAACCCATTACTTTAGCTTTAAAGCTATAGAATGTGTGCCGATGGGACATAGAGCTAGGGATGTTCACAACAACTTGGAGATTCATGAAATTGGCTGGATAAACAACTTTAGAGCCAACTGCTCCCCAGGCTTAAATGCCATGGTTCCATTGAAACCTATTCTGAAGCAGAAACTTCTTTCTATTGGCTAAAAGTGGAGGCTTGCTTACCTCTAGGCAAGTGATTGACAGTCTGTGGTAGGAGGAACTAATAATGAAGGAATTAACCTGATTGGTGAATCTTTGTTTAAGGATGTGGAATGAAGCACAGGAAGTTATGATCTGAAGAAGGCAATCCTGCTGAAAGCGCTTATCATTTGATGCTTCATCAGCTTTTAAACTTTTGTGACAGTTTTAGTGAGCTTTTTAATTCTTTTATTAAAGTTGGAACATTGTAATCATGTTGGTGAACTCAGTATCTCTTTGTCTTCTCTATATTACTTCTCCTTTCCTCCTTGACCTCTTATCACACCAATCTAGTTTATCTAAAACCATCTACAACTCTATCTGAAACATGCAACAACCACATCATCTGATTGTGCTCTATCTATCCCTCTCTATACAACTTCTCTTATACTCATCTCTTCAGAATCAAAGTCTTTCCTTACCCCTGTCCTAGATTCAAACTAAAACATCACATGTACAGCTACTACACTCCCAATCTCACCGTACTTGCTAGAATACTCCTTCTAGCTGGTGACATACATGCTAATCCAGGTCCCTCCACATCACTACCCACTTCTATTCAAAGAAGTCCCTTCTCCTCCAGCTCCATCTTCTCATCTCCCTCTTTAAATGTCTCCTTCTCCTTCCCTAAAACTTTATCCATTTTAGCTATAAACATACAAAGTCTGCTAAACAAAACCACTGAACTTCACACATGGATTTCCCATTATACTCCACATATCTTAACCTTGTCTAAAACCTGTCTAAAACCCCATATTTCAAACAATGAACTTTTACCCCAGGCTACAATATCTACAGGCAGGATAGAATCTCTAAAAAAGGAGGGGATACTATACTCTGAACAACTGACCCTCTCCCCCCATCCACCTGATTTTCATCCTGCCGAACTATTAATACTAAACTCCCACATAGTCACCCACAAAAAAAAAAATTGCTATTGCTTCCATCTATATCCCACCTGAAAAAACATTACTATTCTTGAAAACATACTGTCATGGATTTCAAAAACATACCCTTTGAAACTGCAATACTAGGTGATGTAAATATTGGCTGGAAAACACTAAATGTAAACTCCCCTGTCCAAAGCATTCATCTCTTTGGATTTACCCAGCTCATCTCAACCCCAACTCACTTGAATAAACATTCCAACTCCAGCACTATCCTTGACTGAATACTGATTATTGACTCACACATCTATAACAACCCCAGTACACTTTCTGATACCTTAAGCGACCACCTACCCATCTATTCCCAAAGATTCTCTCCACAGCTATATGGACCTCATCTTTACAAAGACTGCTGTAAACTCTTTAGCTTCAGCTCCAGAACATTTAATATAAGACACTCATCAATAAATTTGTCCTGCCTGCATAGCATCCCCCTTAATGACACCATGCTAAAATTCAACAGCATCTTCTTAATCTCCATCCTCAAGACACTAGCACCCCTTCAGAAAATCAGAATAAAATCAAATTATGACACCTGGATTACAAAAGACACTCATTCCCTTATGCATCAGAGAGATTCTGCTTGGAAAACAAGGCTAAAATCCAAATCCCCTACTCACCATAAAATGTTTAAGGAACTTAGAAACCCTACCAAAAATGCATCTACAATGACAAGAATAAATTCTACTGTAAAGCCCAAAGTAGCCATCTCTCCAATCCCAAAAACTTCTGGAGAGCTATCAACTCTATCCTTCATCCCGGAAGCCCTCAAACTCCCAATCCTTACCCTAACAACTCAGCACAGGACACTGACTCCCTCTTCAGCCATTACTTCATTGATACTATTAATAAACTGACAAAACACTGACCAGAACTCCAACTCTACTATCCTTGCACAAACACCTTCTAACCAAACCCTCTTCTCTCTTTAACCTATCTCCCCATCACTTATATTAAATGCCTCCTCCAAAAACTAAAACTGTGTTCTCCTTCTGCTGATAATATAACCCCCCCTTTTTCAAATGCACAGCTGAATCTATAGTCTATCCAGTTTTAATACTTATCAGTAGATCAATTCATGAACTCACTGTTCCTGATATCTGGAAATCTTTCTATGAATTGCCCCTATACAAAGGTGGCAACTCCACTGACCCATCTAAATTTAGACCCATAGCTATTTTCCCCCTCTCAAAAATCCTCAAAAATGTATGCACACTCAGCTTCTCAAATTTCTCATCCAAGAAAACCTTCTGACACCTACCCAACATGGTTTCCGTCCAAACCATAGTACTACTACTACTTATCTTTATCTTTCACTCATACTACAGATGAAGCCCGTGATGATAATAAACGTGTCTCATGTCTATTCTTAGACCTGTCAAAAGCCTTTGACATGACATCCCATTCTAAACTCTTAACCAAGTTAGCTAACCTCAGTCTCTCAGCTTCCACTCTTCAATGGCTCCCCTAGCTATCTCTCAAACAGACTGCAATCGGTTAAATGGCATTCCTCCAACCCTCACTTCTTACCCATCCACACAGGTGTTACTTAGAGCTCCATTCTGAGACCACCTTCTATTCAACATCTTCATTAATGACCTATATACATCTTGCTATCACCCCACTCTCATTCAGTATGCTGATGATTCTACACTCATCTCCTCTTCTGAAAATTTCTCTCAGCTTCGCACTCTCACCCAAAACTTTTTTCTCTCTGTAGAAAGATGGCTTACCAAAAATCAGCTTATTTTAAATCTTAAAATGACTAAACTTTTACTCTTTCTCCCCAAATCACTTTCTCATCTCAAACCCACCTTTACCATCTCATCCTTAAATAAAACCGCCATTAATGTAGAATCCCACATAAAGCTACTTGGAATGATAATAGATGATAAACTAACATTTGACCTCCATGTTCAACAATCCATTAAAAAAATAAACCAAAAACCGTATCTCCTCTACAGGAATAAAAAAGTCCTAACTCTAAACTTAAGACTCTCCTTGGCCCAAGCTTATCTACTTCCAAGCCTTCTCTATGCTGCTCCAATCCTTACAAACCTACAGTCTTCCTTAATTATGAAGCTTGATCAGGCATACAATAAAATTGCAAAATTTGCTGCAAACCTACCACATACCTCCCACCACTGCATGGCACTAAAGAACCTACAATGGCTTGAATTCCATCATCAACTTCAACTTTCACAACTCCACATAACTCACTTCTTACTCAACAAATCCTCAGCCTGCACGTCTCTAGCCAATCTTTTATCTTACTCTACCCCTACACACCTACTCTATGGCACAGACCAACTTCTTCTACAAATATACAAAAGCAATAAAACTATTGGTGAAGTATTATATAAATATTCAGTATCTCATAACTGGAACAAACACCCACTCAACATAAGAAGCATTTCACATTCCAATAGTTTCAAAAAAACTAAAGAATTCTCTAACTAAATCATGGCTATGCCCTTGTCATGGTCTCATGTAAGCCCCTACCTCTTCTTTCTGTCACTAATTTCTTGCTCTGCTACTTTTTATCTGCAATCACCTTTAGAATGTTAAGGCTCATATAGCTTTACCCCCAACTCCTTATGTAATGCGAACAGGTATTAAGCTACCTGTCATTTGATATGGTCTATTGTATGTAACATAATTATGTTTTGGATTTCTCCAAGTTGTAAACAGTTATATATTGTCATTTTTTTTTTTGCTTTTTGGCCCTTTGTTTATTTTTATTTTTTACTTTGTTTATTCTTGTGTAATTGTTTAAGTATTTGGTGCTTTTCTCCTCGGGCCTACACTGAAAATGGGCTTGCACTCAGTTGGACCAACCCAGTTAACAAATATCAAATAAATAAATAATAAAGAAATACTATTTTTTTTTTATTACTTCTGTATGAGAGCTTTGCTCTCCATTTAGCGATTTGCAAAATCTGTCCACTAAAAAGTAGAACTACACATGCCTACTAATCTGCTACCATATACTGACATGTCATTTATTTTTTAAAGCTAATACTTTGTGGAGTCATCTTCACTTATTCACAGAGTTGCTAACAAAAAAGCTAGGCAGTTCATCAGAATGTGTAGATCTCTGACATGTGCTCCAGGAAGAGTTTCAAATAAATATCTGCAGAATAATGCGAAAGTGATTCAAAGATGTTGACAATCTATCTTAACACACTCTTACTGAGTAGCATTTGCCATACAATAAGCTGACAGTATACCCAGTATGTCTCAACTTGTATAAAAACATGATTTTATGCAGGTAAATAGATTCCTCTCCAAGTAAATGCTACATTGATCTTCCCCCCTTTTTAATATCCCTGATTTTGAATGATTTTCTCCCTGCCCTTTCTACAAGTGTGACTTTTTCATAGCTCACTGATGACCATAGTCAGTCAATAATGACACATATTAGAGTTTCTATATTCTTATTGCTTGGGAGATGCACTGAGATGCAGAAACTGTGGTCATATTAACTTTTTAAGTGAATTACCTGAATACTTATAAATTCTCCTGATTATGGCTTTTGTCTCTCCATTAAGTTTGGCTTTGTTCAAAATTCTTGAGCGAAGATTTGAGAGGTATGCTGCAGCTTTCTACCTCAAGACACAGAGGACCTTCTGTCTATCAGATTGTAGATTTTTTATTATCATATACGTGTACCTAGCATAATTATAAGTGAATCTGCAGTGCTAAAGACTACCATTTGCTACTACCGGACTACAATTTCTTATTCTGTGCTGCTGAATTCGTGCCACCAGACTGACAGGAATATCCAAACGGGTTATGTATTACTTGTATATTAGTGTGTCTGCTTGTTTATTAACTGAACTTACAAGAATATGTGAGCTAACTGCAATAATTGCTAGGAAAGTTTTACAACCCAAGGCAAATACAGTGTCCCAAAATTACTAAGATAAAGCTCTAGTACATTCCTTTCAGGAGTTGTATATGGAGAGTCATAAAACTTTTTTGTAACTTACATAGTGCTGTCGGTTTTGTCTCCACTCATCCCATCCCCTATAAAACCTAATGATTCTGGGGGGATGAGAAACCATTTTCTTAACAGCAAGCTATTAAACCAGTTTTACTACTCATAGGTTCATAGGTGTATACTAGGCTAACAAGGGGCCTGATAAGCTTAACCATGCAACCCAAATGTGACCCCCAAATTTGATTTATGTAGAGGCTGTTTGCAGACTTCCTCTGTCCACCACAGAATAGGCACCAGATTAGGGGCAGATTTCTGACTGTCCATCCATTTGTCCAAGTTGCACTTAAATATGGATAGGGAAGAACTCTGCATTACATGGATGGCAAGCCTGTTCCAAAGAATGAAAAATTTCAGCAAAACATACCCGTCTCTCCAACATGTCTTATTTATGTTGCAGCAAACGTTAAGTCTTTTAATCTAGTAGTCATAATGCTGTTTATTTTGCAAATGTGTGAAAGTTTCATCAAAACAGGCTCCAGGGATGCCTTGTATGCCAGACAAAGATCACCTCTCAGAAGTCTGCATGATAGCGAATAAAAGGAGAGGGCTTTGAGGTGATCAGCATAGAACATCTTTTTAATTCCTGTATTCTTTTTATAAGTACCTTTGAGGATGCTCCAGTTGCCACATGTGTTGGGTCAGGTAGGTACTGAAGGGGGCATTATCTTCTATGATGGATTTGGTGAGGGCCAAGTACACTGGTACAACAACCTCTCTGGACCTAAATGCCATACCGTTGCTTATAAATTGAGCAACATAGAAGGAATTTCTTACTACCTTTGACAGATGGTCGAAGGCTAGGTTATTATCTGCATGAGTTCCCAGACCCTTGTCTAGAGAATCAACTTTTAGGGGGGTTTTATTGATGACATAGTTACACAGCATGGCTGACTTCCCATATGGTACTATCATGCAGGTTTTGATTTTGAATTTTAAACCATGGCTTTGGCACCAAGCATTTGGCACAAAGTGTTTGTCTGTGTTAGACCTTTATGAAAGGTGTTCTCATCTTGGGGGGATTTAATGACTGCTCCCAGTTTGCAATCATCTGTGAACTTCATTAGCCAGAGGCCTTTGACATTGTCTTTGACATATGAGAAGTAGAAGCCAAAGAGGAGTGAGCCTAGAACAGCACCCTGAAAGACTCCAGCAGTGACTGGCCACTTTGTGGAGGGTCTATATTAAATCAGCGAATGCTTAAAAAAGTGAACGCTGATTTATCGACCCTGTGTAAGCAAAAGCTTACAATCCCGAACACTTGGAACAGTGATTTTTTTTCCCAGGGAAAAAAAATCGCTGTTCCAAAACAAAACAAAACAAAAAGAAAACTTTAAAACAATACATAAAGTGGGGGTTGCCCCCCACACCTCTCTACTTAAATATACCAACTCCGAGATCACACTACAGTGCCAAAAATGCAAAGTAACGAAGCAGCCAAACAAATTCTTTCCCAGGAAAAGGATTCACTTAAAAGCCGCTTTGCTATTTTGCCTTTTTGTTCTTTTAAGTTCGATCAAGGTGCATTCGAAAGAATGCGTCTTTGATCACTTAATAGGAGCCCTTTGTGGAGGTGGCCTCACTGATTCTAACCTGTTGAGTCCTATCAGTGAGTCAGCTAGCTCTCTAGCATGTTATAAAGGAGTTTATACTTAGTTCTGTAATTTTCTTGACAACACCCAAGTAGGGTATTCTACCCAATGCTTTAGCCAGAACTAGGTAGGCAGTATGCACCATTTCCTCCACATCCATTGCCTTAGTGGCCTTTTCAAAGAAGTCCACCAGATGCAGTAAGCACGGTCTTCCTTTGACAAAGCCAAACTGTGACTGATCCAGTGTCTGGAAGTCTCTTAAATCCTTGTTGATAATTTCCATGATGACACTGTTCATGGCTTTGCAAATAAGACTGTTTAGACATATGGGGCCTATAGTTTCCAGGATCTCTTGAAGGTCCTCCTATATGAAGGGGCATGACAGTTGCAGTCCTCCATTTATGTGGCTCAAACCCTTTATTAAGGCTGTAGTTAAATAATGACTCTAAGGGTCCTGATAAGCTGTATTTTTTAGACTGTTCAGGAACCACCCTGTGATGTTATTTGGTCTCATTGAGGCCATGTTATCAGCTTTAGACTGCACAGCCAGTACATGCAGCCTAGTTATAATTGGAGATGTTATGTTTTAGTGTATGTTTTATGGGATAGTTGGGAGTGAGAGGGGATTAAAACTGGAACTGAATTTGTCCGCTAACAGTTTCTTTATATTGACAAGCTTGGTGAATGTGGCACCATTAATCACCAGTTCAGCACTTTGCTGTGTGCTGCTCTTGAGGTTTCTGACATACCTTAAGAAGGCCTTGTGGCTATCTTTCACCTGGGAGGCTGTCTTAACCTCAAAGTTAGCTTTGCTTGACCTTATTAGCTGTCTTAGTTGCCTATTTATTTTGATGAGCTTTTATATTTATGGGAATTACCCTTCCCTTTTTGTCATATTTTTTCCCTTTTGTTGTATATCCTGTTTAACTTGGGATGCCATTAGGGTGGTTTATTTCTGGGGCTAGTCCTGCATTTATGTCCGGTGGGTACAACAGTCTCTATGCAGCCACTGACATGGTTGTACAGAATTTATGAGAGCAATTCAGCATAGGCTGCTGTGTTCTCAGGGTATGCAGAGTCACTGAATTTTGACAAACTATCACTTAATAAAAGGTACTTTGCCTTGGAATAGCCCCTCTCTGTTACTGGCTTTAATGGGATTACAAAGTTGATTTTGATTTCAAAGGAGACAAACTATCACTTAAGTT
>NW_025055002.1:0-8829 GCF_019279795.1 Protopterus annectens
ACATTCCTAGTATGCATATTGCTCACCAACATTAGGTAGTATCATGGGTTTTGGCTAGTTATTATGCCCTGACCTATCTGACATACTAACTGTCCAGGATACAGATGTTACTGCTACATATTTCTTGATTGCATTATGTTTCTTTATCTACATATTTGGGTTGTTTCATGACATTTTCACTTAGTTGCAGAACCTGCATTTCTTGACACACAGTCACATTTCTGGGGAAAAATTACATACTACACATGTGCCAGGAGTTTATATTCATGCCAGCCAGTGTGACTATTGTGGACTGTATATTTGTTTCACAGCTACTAACACTTCCATCACCACTTTATATGGGACTGCACAACTCTGGAGTTTGCCAGCACCTTTCAAACAGTACTGTCTGTATAATGCAAGGGTACAACAACATTTCAGGCAGCTGTGATGCAGACACACTCTGTGTTTTAGACCTTTATTAATGACATTACACACTTTTTCACAGGCTCACTCCTTTATTTGTTTTTTAATACGTTGTATACTGGCAGACATGTTCAAGACATATTATACCTTTATTAATAGGTTAGAAAATCTTTTTCGACTCACTCACTTATGTTATATGACGGTGCCTGCAGGAAGTATTATTCAGACATATATTACCACTTTATTAATGGGTTACTACCTCTTTTTACTGCCTCTCAGACGTTTTATCTGACAGTACATGCAGAGGACTTATTCAAACAATTTTATGGCTGTATTATTGGACTACAACACTTTCTTTCATGCTCTCTCCCATATTTTATATAACAATACATGCGAATAATCACTAACCTGTCTGGTGGTGCAGCCTTAGCAACCTATCAGCATAGGCTTGCTGATTAAATAACACAGTCACCTGCAACTGTAAAATAAATGAAGGGATATTGAACGCTTCTATCCGTTATATACTCCATTATCAATTCTTACATACTGCATTCAAGCTACATACTCAGTTGGGACATCCCTCATCACGGGCCTCCTGTCCATTGGTTCAAATTGGTCCCTGCTTTCGCTCTCTTCAGGTCATGGTGGTAGCGGGCCTGCTCACCAGTCTGAGACGCCTGTGCTGGTGAGGTCTCATGGGCTAACTGGTTCCAGCTGCCTTGTACTCCATCCCCTTGGGCTGGTCCTGTGGGAGTCCTGACTCGTGATGGTGGACAGGGCAAACCATGTATTTGGACTCCTCAATGCCCCCAATGTTGCCACTCAGGCATGTTCTCCACTCCAACAGCAGACATTCCTAACTGCAGATGTGAGCTACAATCCCAGTTATGGCATGTGTTTCCGCCTGTGGGGCAAAGTATACATTTCCGCACTTTTTTGTGATTGGCCGTTTTGTAAAAATTCTCATTTGACTGCCGACCCGCTTAGTAATAGTTAAACTACCATTCGTAAGTATATGAATGTTAATAGTGGCTGTTTCGCCTCTGTTGTCATGGCTTAGTGGTTCTGTACTTTGCTTCTGATGCACAGAGTTCTCGGTTCAAACCTTGTCATATATTTGATGTTCATACTATCCAGACAGGCTAGGGGGTGTGGCTGCATTTAAGCAACTTTGCTTTACGTTGCTCCTCAGTGCCCTGGTTGGTGCAGCACGCACGTGCTCGCAAACACATTGCGCTGGGTAAAGCGCTATTAAACTATGGGCAACTCTATTGCACTGGGTAAAGTGCTATTCAACTATCGGCAACTAATGCGCTGGGTGAAGCGCTATTAAACTATAGGCAACTCTATTGTGCTGGGTAAAGCGCTATTAATCTATGGGCAACTCTATTGTGCTGGGTGAAGCGCTGCTTAACTGCAGGCAATTTTATATCAGGATCCTTTAAAATATTTATTTTGTTCACTGATACATTGGCCATTTTATTGCTTTTTAGTAATGTTTAAACATATTTGTCAAGTATTATTTCATATACTGATTACCTGCATACTTGAGCGTTGAGTACTTTCTTGTTCATTCTCCCCTTTTAATCGTTTTCCATTTATGGGTGAGTTTCAGATGGAAACATTCAGCATTATTTGGGGGAAAGACCCCCACAGAAGCACAAGTAGATAAATACCATTGGGTCGGGATCAAACCTTGTACCTTGTGCATGGGAGGCGAATACCTTAACTGCTTTGCTATCTGGTCTCTCTCCCTCTCAGGGCAAAAAATATATACACCTTTAATCTTTGAAGCTCTTTCCAGGGGTGAGTGTTAAACCTTGGACTTTGCCATTGAAAGGCATGCACACTAACTACTGCACCATTTGACGTTTCAGGTGAAAATGCTTTTAAAAGAAGGAGTTTTCATCCTCATGATTCTTCTTGCTTATCTGTCTAGTCAACCTTATGGGTCAGTAGTTTCCTGGTTCTATTGATGGCCCACCTCTGTTCAAAGTGATGACTGTTGCTGTCCTCCACTCTACTGGAGCAAAGCCTACCTAGAGAGTGTTGTTAAATAGAGAACTGAATTGGTGTGCTAGGTCATGCTTCCAGCTATTGCTAAACCCTATGAGATTCCATAAAGGTTCATAGATCTTGTCTCTGGCTTTAGAGGTGCAGTGATGGCTTCTTCATTTTCTGATATCGACAATGGAATCATAGGGGAATTTCATCTAGAAGTGACGGAGGTGATAAATAGGTGAAATTTTCATTGTGAATGTAAAGGCCATGAGTTTGCAATGTCTTCTGCTTGAATATAAGCACTGTCTTCTTCAGATAACTCAGCACATTTTTGAGTGTTTCCCTTAACATTTCTAACCTAACTAAAAAATACTTTACAGTTATCCTTTGCATAGAAGACTATTTTAGTCTCCATTAAGCTTTTGCATATCTGATTTGTTTCCCGAATTTGGCTGTTGATACTAATGTGAATTTTTTCTGTTGCCACAACAATTAGAAATCGCTATATATTTCATCACTAAGGGCTTTTCATCCAGTAAAAAGGAGGTCATTGTCCCACTGTACTCATCCCTCATTAGACCCATTATAGAGTATAATGCTCTGTTTGGTATGTACCCCTCTCACTTGTGACGTCTGCAGCAGCGAAGGCCACAGAAATACTCACTACAAAAAGAATCACAGGCCTAAAGCTGATGACCTTATGCTGAGCGTCTAAAAAACTCAGCTATACTCTGTAGCATATCGTCTACTCCAGAGGGTGATCTCTGCTTAACATACAAGGCAATGTCAAACTATCAGCTGTTGGACATGCTACATAAAGAAATCCCAATCCCTTAGGCCACACGCTCCAGGGATCTAAACATTGTCATCGTGAACAAAACATACTGGAGATGGGTCCCGGCAGAACTCCCCATACTCTGGAATAGACTGCCCCATACATATCAAACAGCATGCACAGCCCTCCTTCAAAGACCTTGATGATTGGATGGGAGATAGGAAATTCACCTCCAGGGATCTATGTCAGTCACCCCTGCTAGACAGGGCCTGGAGAAGTAATGTGTGTGGGAAGAAATATCGGGGAATTGTTATGGCTAGGCTTGCATAGGCCCTGGGCCGATAGCCTGAAGTACCAACTATGAACCTACTGAACCCTATGGGCGATGTGATATGACTGGCAGCGATACCTTGCCCCACCATCAACCACTTGTCTGCTTTAGTGAGGTGTATTTGTGTGCATGTGCATGTGTTCATGTGTGCATGTGTGCATGTTCATGTATGCATGTGTTCATGTGTGCATGTGCACGTAATATTCGTATTCCATGTGTTCATGTGTGCATGTTCATGTGTTCATGTGTGCATGTGTGCATGTGTTCAAGCATCATGTACAGGTGACAGTAATGATTTCCTGTCTTCCTCACAGAGTGCTGAGTTTGGACTGGTTCACTGCGGCTTGGGAAACCTGTCACTGAGCAAATAGTGATGATAATGAGGATGGGTGTGTGTTGAGGCACGGGCATGTTTGCCAGGGTCTGTCATTGGGCACCAATTGACAGTACACAAGTGACCACCCATCCATGCACACAGTCATACTGCCAATACATCCATCCTGTGCCCTAGCTGAGGACAGCGTACAGTTGGCGTGGCGGGACAGTGTGGTATCTATGGCATGCATCCCGACAACAACCATGCAGATGTCTGGAAGGGTACCCACATGAGCAGATATCCAGGGTTCTCGCCGGAGCACTGCTGCTCATCATGCCACTGGCAGACGTACCTGAGTCTCTTCAATCTCACGCATGTTTCAGGCTGTCATGGGCACAGGCACATAGACGGTACACCAGACAGGGACTAAGAACTGAAGGCACATAACACACCACTGTAATTGACAGTATCCGTGACCTGGCAAATTGCCATCCGTAATTACACTGAGGTCACTGATAGATGTTGGGGTGAGACATTTGATGTGCGGGACTGTTGAGATGTCGACGTGGATGTGCGCCAGCAACATCAATAGCCTGGCAGTCGCCCGCGGACATCCCCTCAAGTCACAGCCACTCCCGTAGTGCCAGTACCAGCCCCAGTAATGTTGTGGGTGGGCTGTCCATAGACCGTCCTAGAAGACCACGTGCACGTGGCTCTAGACAGTCCAACAGGGACCCTGGGTCAAGTGTACATCCGTCTACCTCTGAGGATAGTACCCAGTCTAGCTTAGTACTTGATACTGTCAGTAGCACCCCTGTCAGGCACAGGTACCATATCTGAGGCCAGAGACGGTGATCTATAAAGCCTACATAGTACAGTCTGGGGCTGTCCCACAAACTCTCCCGTATATGGCAGCCTCATGGGTGGAACTGTGTGCATGAACACCACACGCACACATAAAACCAGACACCTAGAGGCTAACACATACCTGCACATTACATCAGCATTGGTCCATAGCAGTACTCTTGGCCCTTACACACAAACACACACACACACACACACACACACACACACACACACACACACACACACACACACACACACACACACATATATGTCGATTGTAGCAGGCTCAATAGCAGGCCACTGGCAAACCAGCAACACACCTAGCATATGATGCCAGAGCCTTTTACCTCCTGTCATCACCAACATTGGTGGGAACGAGCTACCATGGTGCTGATGATACACAAAGGTGACATTATAACAATATAGCAATGTTAGCATGTTGTAGCAGTAGAGTGGAATGATATCCTTGAAAGGTGTAGCTGAGCAGGCATAGTTGCATTAAAGCTATGTGATTGTCAATGTAGTATTGTTTACACCAGTATTAGTTCAATAGTGTATTGTCCACCCACATGCCACTTGGCTGATGTGTGTGTAGTATTGGCAGCATGTGTTAGAAAGTGGACAGTGTGTGTGGGATGTCTGTAACACAGTTGCAGGTGTACGAGTGTGAACATGGTGGAAGTGCGCTGTCTGCGTATAAATTATAGTGGACATGGGCGAGGTGCCTGAATTACAGTAACCTCCATGGTTTTCTATTGGTGGCCAGTATGCATTGCTACACATTTGGAACTTGAGTACACTTGTGTAAATGGTTTGACACTTGTGCTGTGGTGATACTGTTACTATCTGTCATTGTTTTGCGTTCTGTTGATATGCATAACCTCAACAGCTGACCATAGCAATTGTTAGATGATGTCGTGACAACTGACACACAGATGTAGTACAAACAGTAACATTGGATCCTTCAGGTACTATACTATGCCAGTAACCCAGTGGTATTCTGCACCCATTCCTGGAACCACTCCTGTTTGGAATGTAAGCTCTCTTAGTGCAAACAATCACAGTAGGGATATGTCGTCCGCGTCTGGTAATGCATACTGTGGCCCTGTAATGCATTCTCAAGATGACACACACACATCCTTTACCAAGGGTATCAAACAGACAGATACCTGTTGTCAAACCCATGCTAATAAACTGTAAGCCAACAAAGCATAGTCATCCACCTTTCCGCGAAACATAATATCCCCAGAGTACCACATAGGTAGTAGCCACCAACATGATGAACAGGTACCGATGTGCACATGCAACCCAAATGTTATATCATCTCTCCTTTGGTATCCACATTTCCAAAGGTATTTTAAAACCACCGATTGGATCACATAAGCAATAAGGGTCTGCATGCATATCCACAAGGTTGTTGTACACCTGTAATGAATAGCCATCATTGACAGACTTTGCTGTATTTGAACAGGTGCAAACCTTACATCAGCTATAAGCTACTCACACAATTCAATAGAAACTGTAATGAGTGTGTGTGACACCCGGACAGGCCGGGATCACTGCAGTGGCTGGCTTGTCCTGGCTATACAGATGTGACCTAAGGTCCGACTTAGCAACACACTCTGTAAAGATGACAGATGTGTTCATGGAGAAAGCAGGGTTCCCACTCATGGGAATTGTTGAGGTCACATGTCGTATATGTGTTGCCACACAGCTACGGCATGTGCAATGCACATGCACTGTTGTCATACAGTAGTAAAGCAAAGACCCACAACACATTGACCAACAGTGTCACACACATAGAGCACACACACACACAAACACAGTCACCAAGAGCAGAGTTCAAACCCCTACGTAACTACTTTATGTGATAATGAGCAGTACACATTGTCACGATGTGCTATACACATTACTAGAATCTTTTCCACAGGTATATTTGGGATGGTGACGTCATCAGACTTGACGAAGATAGTATATACTACATTTAAGTGTTTTACTACTCTCCAAGGGGATCACCACACACAAACAAAGGATTTGTCAAATGTAGGATTTAAGCCCTACCTAACTGCTTGTGATGCCCAAAGGGTACACATTAACAGGGAGTGCTATACACATTACTGGGAGGTCTCTTTTCCACAGGTATATTTGTAGGATGGTGACATCATCAGACTTGACAAAGATTTAGTATACCACTTTTAAGGTGTTTTACTACTCTCAAAAAATGTTTCTCCTCTACAAGGCGATCACACACACTTGTCAAGTGCAGGATTTAAACCCCTACTTAACTACTTCATGATACTAGAGAAGTACACATTAACACGACACTATATACACATTACTAGGAGCTCTTTTTTTCACAGGTATATTTGTAGGATGGTGACATCATCAGACTTGACAAAGATAAGTATACCACTTTTAAGGTGTTTTACTACTCTCCAAAAAGGTTGCTCTTCTCCAAGAAGATCACACACAAACACACAGTTGTCAAGTGCAGGATTCAAATGCCCATCTAACTACTTCATGATACTAAAGGATTATGGATTAACATGATGTGCTATACACATTACTGGGAGTTCTTTTTTCCACAGGTATATTTGGAGGATGGTGACATCATCAGACTTGACAAAGTTTAGTATACCACTTTTAAGGTGTTCTTTCCAAACAGGTTGTTCCTCTCCAAGGAGATCACACACAAACGCACACTTGTCAAGTGCAGGATTCAAACCCCCACCAGATTACTTTATGATACTGCAGGAGTACGCATTTACACGACGCGCTATACACATTACTGTGAGTTCTCCTTTCCACAGGCATATTTGTAGGATGGTGACATCATCAGACTAGACAAAGTGGGTTACATTAGGTGACATTAGGTGGGCTACATAGAAGGAATGTCTAAACACTTTGGCCATGTGACCATCAAAGGAGAGTTTACTATCTACCTGTGTCCCCAGGGCCATAATGACTTTCTCCGTACATACTGGATTACCACTATATGGTAATTTGTGTGCACTTTGTTTTATCCAAAGGGGATGACTATGCATTCTTTGGCATTCTGCTTGAGGGCATTGTTTTGACACCAGGTATCTGTCTCTGTAAGACCCTTCTGGAGGATGTCTGTGTCAGCCATAGAGTCGATTATAGACGACAGTTAGTAGTCATCTGCAAACCTGTTCAGCCATACTTTTCCCGTGCTCGCCTGTACTTTTGAGCAGTATCTACTGAACAGGTGGGATTCCAGGACCAAGACCTGTGGGATGCCATTTGTGACTGGTTTAGAGTCGGACATGGCACCCGCAACTCTGAACATGTGTGTTTGATCGGTGAGCCACTTGCCGACCCATCCTGTGACATAGCTGTTAATGTTCAAGCTGGTACGCTTGTCCATGATGACAGAGTGTGGAATGGTGTAGAAAGTCCTTAGTGAGGTCCAGGTGGACTGTGTGGACTACTTTCACCTCCATCTATGTCCTTGGTAACTGTTTCAAATAAGTCAACTAGGTTTAGAAGGCAGGATCTGCCTTTAACAAGGCCAAGTTGTGTAGATTCCAGTGTCTGGAGATCCCCAATGTCTCTGTTTATGGGTTCCATGACAATTTGCTCCATAGTTTTGCAGACCAGGCTGAGTAGACATATAGGGCAATGGTTTCCAGGTTCTGTTGTGGCACCCCATTTGTGGAGCTGGATGACTGTTGGTGTATGCCATTCTTTGGGTACATAGCCTGTGGTATGATTGTGTCTGGACAGTGAATGTAGGTGAGAGTGTAGTTCCTTTTGGGCCTGGTGTAAGACGCAGCCTGGGACACCATCCAGTCCCATTGATGTTGTGTTCTTAGCTTTGGAGAGGGCTGTCTTTAACTGCATGTCCATGAAGTCTGGGGCTCTGCATTCTTCTGGGATGGACACAGGCTCTTTTGGGGGTGATGGGGGGCAGTTTGCACTGAACTTGTCCCCCAGGATGTGGGCAATGTAAGTTGGTTCAGTGTATTTCTTCCCTTTTTTCAGTAGCTGACAGCATATTTGGAAGTTGCCACCTACATGTTTGGTATAGCTACTGAAGGCTTTGTGGTTGTTATTCTTACATTCCTTGGCAATTTGTCTTTAGAAATCCTTTTTTTTGACATTTTTTCCTTTTGAGCCTTTCCTTTGTGAAGT
>NW_025055003.1:0-8803 GCF_019279795.1 Protopterus annectens
ATCACCTTATACCACTCGGGAATTATTGATAAATTCACCAAACTAGGCATCAACCCCTATATCACTAGGTGGTTTGCAAATTGGCTCACAGATAGAACACACAGTGTGAAAGTAGTGGACTCCAAGTTAGACTGCTGACCAGTCACGAGTAGTGTCCCACAGGGATCCATCCTGGGACCTCTCCTGTTCAGGATCTACTTCTCATAAGTCCAGTCCAATGCAAAAGGACTCTGGCTGACCAAGTTTACAGATGACTGCAAGCTGGGAGCCATTATAAACTCCCCAAGTGATGCAGACATCCTACAGAAAGGCCTCACTGAGACCAATGACTGGTGTTGAAACCATGGCCTTAAGCTTAACACACAAAAATGCATCGCCATCCCCTTTAGTAAAAACTCAGTTCCCACTAATTATCACATTGATGGGAACCTGCTGAACACTGAAGACGTTATAAGAGATCTGGGGATGAAGGTTGACAACAACCTCTCCTTCGACCACCACATTGCCACTGTGGTCAGAAAGTCCTTCTATGTGGCCCATCTTATTACCAAGGGTTTTGCATCCAGGAAGAAAGAGGTCATTGTCTCTCTCTACTCTTCCCTCATTAGATAAATCATCGAGTATAATGCCCCATTTGGCATGTACCTCACTAGACACCTGCAACAGCTGGAGAGGCCACAGAAGTATGCCATGAAGAGGATCCTAGGGATTAAATACATGTCTTACACAGACAGACTCAAAAGACTCCAGCTATTCTCTATCTCATATTGCCTACTTAGAGGTGATCTCTGCTTGACTTATAAAGCCATGTCTGACCCAGCTCTGTTAGAAATGCTCCATCTAAAGAAATCCTAATCCCTCGGTACCACACGCCCCAGAGACCTCAACCTCATTACCACAATCAACAGAACATGCTGGAGGGACAGGTTCATAACCCAGAGACTGTCCATGCTCTGGAATAGACTTCCCATACATGTCAAACAGAGCACCTTGCTGTCCCTCTTCAAGAGCAATCTTGATGAGTGGATGGGTAATAGAAAGTTCACCCCAGGGATCACTCCAGTGGTTCTACTTGATAGAGGCACTGGGAACTAATGTTGGCTGGCATGATGCCAGGGCACTTCTATGGGCTAGGCTTGTAAAGGCTCCAGGGCCATTAGCCTGGTACACACCTGTGAACCTATAATCCCGTGAATTATTTTGTGGACTCCAAGGATCCAAATTAATACTTAACTAGTCTTTTGCATCTCTTAAGAGCCTCTGATGAACTTTGAGGCTACAAAATAAATGTTAACAAAGCTGTAATCCTAAAAATCAACTATACTCTATTAATAAAAATGCATCTAAAGTAGTTATACAGTAAACTACTACAAATATATATCTGCAGGTGAGCATTGGAAGGTCCCTACAAGAAATGTTTAATGTTACCTTTGGTTTGATGCAAATATTTGTAATAGGTTGTTGAAGAAGTGGTCTCTGTTGAACACAGATCCCCAAGAGAATAATGGCTATTAAAATGTCATAGCCCCAACTTGAATATATGTGAACCATGCTGGACTGAATTCTAGCCTTGGATGCAAAATGAAAATCCAACAGAAGAAAATACTGAGGTTTAACTGGACAGGTAATACCCAATCATCCCAAGATGCATACTATATCCACCTAGAGTGGTTTGGTTGTGCCAAACCTGGAACTCCTTTAGGTGACCATTTGAAGGTAGCACTTTAATGAGCTGGCCTGGAGTATGGAACCACATGGAAGAACATAGAAGTAGCTGACATGACTCCCTTACTTAGGAACCCAGTTATAGTGGGAAAGCCAACCTGTTTAATACAGTACCTGGACGTATTGCCTTCTCTTGAAGTAAGTATGCAGATCTTAAACAGAGTATGTTACGCTAAAGTGGCCCAGTAGAAGAGAATATTGACACATGTAAAGTAAACTGTTGAGTTTTGCCTAGTGACTAGGCTGGGTATTCCTCAGTTAAGATGATTATTTTATAAAAAAGATAAAGTAAAATGGGAAATTCCCAGAGCCACCTTTACCTCTAGTTGCAAAGAATTAATTGAATTTTTTGTGGTATTACCTGATAGATAACGTGCAGGAACAGGAATCCTTTAATATTCCTGTCATTAAAAGGAAATAGAAAAGGATTAGTCAGTATGGAGGATGTATTGTTCAACTCCATAGATTCCTTCAGGAGTCTATTCTAGATTCTGTTCTTGCAAGATAGAACACACGGAAAATGATTTCAACTCTGGCTATTTCAGTAAAAATAGAAGTGTAGTCCTTGATCTATCTAACTGGAGTTCCAGATTTTATTTCTACAGATACTTTACATGGGAATTTTTGCATCACTGTTTTCTCTTCCCAGTCACTTGGCAGTCATGTACTTCTAAGCTTCACTCTTTTGCTGGAGATGTAGCCAAGAACATAAAGAATTCATAAGTCTGGTGTATGGAAAGCTAGGAAGTTTCTTGGATGTCTTGGGAGCTCTTTTGGCAAGGACTGGCTGAACAGACTTGAACCAAATATACAAGTATTCTTACTGAGCTTAAATGATAGATAAGAGTGTACTAGTCATGGGCTGATTCTGCTGTATACAATGCTACAAGCAGCAAAAATGGCAACAAGGTTTGTCCTTGTAAAGTGAGTTATTATACTCTTAGCTAAGTATAATTATTCATTCCATTGTCTCTAAATTTGATTACTAATATCTTCAAATTTCCCGCCACAAAGCATGCAGTTGAATCCATGTGTCTCCTCACAAACACTGCCATTTCACATCAAGTAAATCAAATGGTTACTTATGTCTTTGCATTCTACCTATTTTACTTGCCCATCATCAACCCCCCTTTCCCCATTTTCTACATGGAGTTGGGAGTGTGTCGTTTCCACTGTCGCCACCTCTCTCTATTCAATGCTACTCTTCTGCCTTTTTCAACATTCATGACTGAAAGTCACTGGTCTTCTCTCTCTTGCCTTCTTCCTGTCTGTCCTAAATCTTCTTCACTAGACTGTCTTCTGTTTTTCTGCATATGCACCCAAAGCACCGTAATCTGTCCTCTTTGATCTTTTCTGTAATTGGCGCAACTTTGGCTTCTGATCTTATGCTGTCATTTCTTTTTCTGTCCCATAATGTATATCCACCACCCATCTCAGGCACTTCATCTCCATCACCTCTAGCTTCCTCAACTGCTCTGCCATTACTGCCCAGGTTTCCATACCATACAGTAGTACTGGTTGCACCACTGTTTTGTACATCTTACTTTTCAGCTTCTTTGGCATTCTTCAGTCATACTCTACATCTGACAATCTGTGCCAGTTTGCTGCAACCCCTCTGCTTCTAGCTTTAACCTCCTCAGTCAGGCTTCCCTTCATCTCAGCCACCCTCCCGAATACTTGAAGATGTTAACCTGTTCCAGTATTTTCTGTTCTATCTCAATTCTCAGCTTCTTCTTAACTGCACCATTTGCTGCCATTACAAATGTCTTATCTGTACTCAGTTTGATTTCTATCTCAATTCTCAGCTTCTTCTTAAATGCACCATTTGCTGCCATTACAAATGTCTTATCTGTACTCAGTTTGATCCCATGTGCCTTCAGTTTTGCATTCCATTCCCCTCTCCTTTGCTGAAATTCCTGCTTAGAGTCTGTCTGTAATACCACATTATCTGCATACTGCAACTTTGTTGATCTGTCCCCTTTGATTTGTTTGCTAATGTAGTCCATCACCAGTATGAACAGCAACGGGCGCAGAGCTGAACCCTGGTGCACATTCACTCCCACTGGGAACCGCTCTATGAGTCCAAAGACCGTTTGCACTTGAGTCATTTACTTGTTCTCTAGTCTCTGTTCTTATCTGCACCAACTTACATGCCATCCGTGCCCCCAGTAACCCTGTCTACCCTGATGTTGCCTTCAGTCTTCTCTTTCCTCTCAAGTCTCCCTGCTCACAAGCCTCCTGCAGTTCTAAGACCTTCTCATTATAATGCTTCATACAGGGAAAATCTCTCTGATTCATGTTAGTTCACTATCTACTCTCCTATCCATAGTATGTGAAATAAAAAGCCTTCCTTTTTCCCCAGAGCTGAATCAGACTATAGCATCTAGTGAATTTGTCTCCCCAGTAGTCAGTAAAGGATGTGTTTATGTTTCCTTTATTAGTTTACCAACATACTTCTGTTGCATCAGTTATCTGATACTTATTTTTGTAAGTTGCTTTTTTAATTATAATATATTTATAACTACTTATGAGGCATCCAGTCCAGAAGACCATTAATAATCCTAGCCAAAATGCCACAAAGCACTCTCTGGTTAAGTGACTTTCTGAAAATCCCTCAGTGGGCAAGGGGACACTGAGAGAATCAAACCGCGTACCACAGGAAAATAGATGTTAACAGTTCATAGCCTTAATCCACAATGCCCTCTGTCAGATGGACTTCTATCACATGACTTCTGTTACATAATTTTGTTATACATTTTGAGTCTGTCCTGAGAACAGGCTACTGGCCTAGTGTGACTAACTTGGTCTGTGACAGTATGGGGAGATACACAATAAGATATGCCAATGTTCACTGCTCTGCCTAACTGTTTATAAGCTAGTTGAGAGCTGGCTGTTAGGGCATTTTACTTGTCAGTCCTTCAGTTACTACTGGTTGTTTATATGACCCTAATCACCTTGTAAACTGAAGGAAGCTATATGCTTAACAACAGTGTCAGTGGCTCAACAGATCGCACACTTGTCTTTGGCGTTGGAAGACTGAAAAGCTCTGGGTTCTATTGCCACTCCAGATTACTGGACTGCTCACACTACTATGCAGAATTGGGAAGGTACTGCACTCCTACATGTGTAAACATTTGGATGAGATGTCAAACCAAGGACTCATCTGTTTGACTTGATGGTGACTCAGGTGTATGTAAAAGATCAGATGCACTTATTGAAAAGAGTATGGGAAATTCAATGAAGTTTCTCTAGTTGTATAAATACCACCTTGGATCTCCCCTGAAGACAGGTCACTAACTTAATGGGACTAACCTGATCAGCAATGGATAACTAAATAAAAGTGGCTTGTTTTAAATCTTATCATGTCGGTAGGTAGTTGTAATATTAATAGTAACCAACTTGAGTGACCAGTGTAGATTACAGGACAACTTGGATTTGTTGTATACCTGGTTGCAGAAGACCATGATTTCATTTAATACAACGTATGAACACAGACACACAAACACAGAGACAGATAGACACATACAGACACACAAAAACACACGTGTGCGCGCGCGCGCGCACACACACACACACACACACACACACACATGGATTTAGTCTTCCACATTGAATGGACATTCCACATTGAATGGACAACATAATGATGTCTGAAACATTGGGGCATTAACATTGACAACAAAATGTTGACAGGCTACTGTGCATACGTCAAGCAAAATAAAAAGCAAGTGTTCTTGCAAGGGGGCAAGCTCCATGTAGCCCATATATGGGAGTCTGTGCCCCTATGCCCCTGCTAATATATATATATATATATATATATATATATATATATATATATATATATATATATACATATATACACTAACTCTGAGATTGCACAGTTCCTGGGGAAAGAGCATACCTAATGACCATCTGTTTCAAGTCAACCAAACAGATGTTGACTTTTGAGCATTTAGCGCAAAAGGAATAAACCTATATAAATATGTTGTGATTCAAAGATGACTGCCATTCTGTGAACATTGCTAATCTACAGCTCTTCATATATCCTGAGGAAAATCTAACCCTGAAGCTATATTACGATCTATTTAACAACAATTTTTGGTAAAACAACTCTAACTCCATTTAAGTATCCTTCAAGAGGTGAATGAACTGGGAAAATTAAAGAATCTAACAGGATTATAACAGATTAATTGACGCTGAAGAGAGTCTCAAACAGAGGAACCGTGTGTTCAGAACAGTTGGCCTATCTACAATCAAGCTATATTAAGTTCCAGTACTGATATATAATGTCAAAAGAAGACAAAAACATGGACACAACAACTACAAAAACCAAACTTTCAGAACTTCAATCACCGGAAAAAGATTTAAACTCGAAAAGACAGAAAATTACAAAACAGCAGGAACATGTAAAACCAGGGAATAAAAATAAACCAGACCAACTGGCGAACATGGAAGATATTAAAACTGCTTTGCTACCTATTCAAGAAGCTTTGAAAGAGCTATCTAATCAAGTACAATCCTTTGGAATTTCCTGTAGTCAAATTCTCGAAAGAATGGATAAAACTGAAGCTAGAATAACTGAGAATGAAGACAAACTAACATTGCTTGCCAAAAAAGCTGATGCACATGATCTGGACATTCACTCTATTCAAGCTAAAATTGTTGATCTGGAGGCGAGATCCAGGAGAAATAATATAATCATCAGAGGAATGCCGGAAACTGTAAAGTATAATGATTTAATTCCATCTATCATGCAAATATTTATAACATTATTCAATGACTCTGATGCGGCTAAACAAATAATAATAGAGAGAGCCCATAGAGCTCTGAGAGAATCTCAGGCTTCGAATATACCAAGACCTGTTTATGTTAAAATTCTTAACTACCAAGATGTCAACAAAATACTATTAACTGTAAAGAAAAATGGAGGCTTCATTATGTGGAAAAACAACAGAATTTCTTTGGCTCAGGACTTGCCTCTGCAAATTAGACAAGCCAGACAATCATTATCTCCCTACTGCAAGTTTCTTATTGAAAAACAAATAAAATTTCAAATGAAATACCCTAATATATTAATATTCACAGTTGATGGGTCTAGATATTCTGTCACAACAAAAAAAGAAGCAAAATTTACCTTTTTGACGGTTTTCAAGAGTTTGCCTGCTTCAGAAAGTTAATCTGGCCCTCCGTTGCGACTGGCATGACATCAGAGGTCGGATTCATCTTCTGCTGTAACTCGAGGTCTTGATATTCCTTTGTTTGAGGTTTTAGTGTACTAGGCCCCTTGCAGATCAGATAAGAACCTTGTTTTTCAGTTCTTGGATGTTCGAGAGGTATTTCCGATGTTTTATAGCCTTCACGAAGTATATTTTCCCACAAAGAGACAGGAAATGCTCTTGCTGCTGCAGAGGATGCATTTTTTGATGTGGCGCTTCCGGAAGTCCGTTCGTTTAAAGGATCCCCCATCGCGAAGTCATTGGCTGGTTTCCAGGGTCGGAAATCCAAAGAAAACTGTCCTGGACCGAACAATGTAAAATAAACTGTAATTGCAGTTTTGTTTTAATAGTATAAGCACATATAACCACATTTAGTAAACCCAGACCATGAAAAACACCCAATTTGTGCAAGTATATAGAGTTACAGTTGAAAACACGAAGCATATATGAGGGTAATCAGATCTTGTATTAATGCCTGAGAATTATTATTGGGAAAGTTTTAAACTGTTATTACGTAAATTATAAAACAAGTTGATAATCATATTCAATTTATAATGATTTAACTTCTCAAGTATATAATCTGGTTTATTAAGTCCCTCAATAGAAATGACTTACACATACATTACTAATACACTGAGATTTCTGATAAGTATTGATAATACACTTTTTCTTTATTTAGGTTCCAGTACATAATGTGAGGAATTACATAAACCCTTTTTAAAATTTATCACAGGTTTATAGCTATTTTGGTACATGTAATATTATAATAGCTTTTAATAAATATAAAATCTGGAATAAAGGTTACTGAATGTAGGATTCTAAATGTATATAGATATTAATGTATTTAGAGTAGCATTAAAGGGACAATCCCAGGGATTTTTTTGTTTTGATTCAGCCTTTGTTTACTTTTCAAGTTTGCCTTTCTGAGCATGCTCACCTGTGGCTGAGGGGGGTAGGGGAAGTGTGCCTGCAGGAAGCTTCAAAGGAGTTAGCCACATTCCATCTCAAATTGCAGCTCTACTGACAACAGCTTTCCATGTGAGCCATTCATTGGTGTAATCTGTGCATTTTATCCATTCAGAAAAGTAGCCTTTCAGACATTTTACGACCAGACTGCTGCTGCTACTCTAGAAAGCACAGCAGTAATGCAATTCTTATAAGGAGACATTATTTTGTTTCTAAAATCAGTTGTTTACCAGACTATTTTGTTTACCTTTTAGTGTAATGTAAGTCACATATTCACACAGAGTCAGAATTTTCAGACAAGCTTGTGTATTGCGCATACTGCAGGTTAGATTTCACAAACTTCACTGTTGGATGTTTATGATAGGAACTGCTTAGAATTTACTTCCCCTCCCCTACCCAGAGACTATTAGTTGAATGACTGGTTTAGCATTAGCCTGAGATGCTATCTAGTCAAACTCAAACCTGCATCCTTTGCAGCAGTGAAATTACATCTTTAGTATGTGCTTGCTTTTTGTAAAACTTAGTGGAAAGCTTATCCCAACTTAGGCAATTGTATTTTCTTTTGTTTGCTTTTGTTTTATGTTAGTTGCTACATGCTTTTTTCCCTTCACTAGTAATTATTTGTCATATGTTCTGCAACAGTGTTGCTTATTAGTGCATGTACTCATGCAGACATATATTTATAACACAGTTTCTCCACATGTCACAGGAAGCATTGCTTTGGACATTTTCGTCTTGGAAACAAATCCCCTGAGTTGCAAATATCCTAAGATTCTAGAAGAATAAAATCTTATAATAATAGTAAAAAAAATGTCAGACAACTGTGAAATTGAATCTTGTTACTGTACTAAAAGTATTTTTCCCATTAGGTGACACCCTTCATGAATCACTGCAGT
>NW_025055004.1:0-4332 GCF_019279795.1 Protopterus annectens
ACTTTTCATTAAACAATACATCTGTCCATTGTATGCTTGTTTCTCTGAGTGCTGCCATGCACAATGAATCCTTTTCATTAAACAATACATTTGTTCATTGTATGCATGTTTCTGTGAGTGCTGCCATGCACAATGAAACCTTTTCATTAAATAAAACATATGTCCATTGTATGCATGTTTCTGTGAGTGCTGCCATGCACAATGAGTCGTTTTCATTAAATAATACACCTGTCCAATGTGTGTATGTTTCTGTGAGTGCTACCATGCACAATGAGTCGTTTTCATTAAATAATACACCTGCCCATTGTATGCATGTTTCTGTCAGTGCTGCCATGCACAATGAATCCTTTTCATTAAATAATACATCTTTCCATTGTATACATGTTTCTGAGAGTGCTGCCATGCACAATGAATCCTTTTCATTAAACAATACATCTGTCCATTCTATGCATGTTTCTGTGAGTGCTGCCATGCACAATGAATCCTTTTCATTAAACATTACACCTGTCCATTATATACATGTTTCTGTGAGTGCTGCCATGCACAATGAATCATTTTCATTAAATAATACATCTGTCCATTGTATGCATGTTTCTGTAAGTGCTGCCATGCATAATGAATCCATTTCATTAAACATTACACCTGTCCATTATATACATGTTTCTGTGAGTGCTGCCATGCACAATGAATCCTTTTCATTAAAACATCATCTGTCCATTGTATGCATTTTTCTGTGAATGCTCCCATGCACAATCAATCCTTTTCATTAAATAATACATCTGTCCACTGTATGCATGTTTCTGTGAATGCTGCCATGCACAATGAATCCTTTTAATTAAATAATACATCAGTCCATTGTATGCATGTTTCTGTGAGTGCTGCCATGCCAAACGAATCATTTTCATTAAACAATACATCTATTCATTGTATGCATGCTTCTATGAGTGCTGCATTGCACAATGAATCCTTTTCAATAAAGAATACATCTGCCCATATATGCATGTTTCTGTGAGTGCTGCCATGCACAATAAATTATTTTCATTAAATAATACATATGTCCATTGTATGCATGTTTCTGTGAGTGCTGCCATGCACAATTAATCCTTTTCATTAAATAATACATCTGTCCTTTGTATGCATGTTTCTGTGTGTGCTGCCATGCACAATGAATCCTTTTCATTAAGTAATACATCTATCCATTGAATGCATGTTTCTGTGAGTGCTGCCATGCACAATGATTCCTTTTTCATTAAACATCAATCTTTCCATTGTATGCGTGTTTCTGTGACTGCTGCCATGCACAATGAATCCTTTTTATTAAAAATAAATCTGTCCATTATATGCATGTGTCTGTGAGTGCTGCCATGCACAATGAATCCTTTTCATTAAACAATACATCTGTTCATTGTATGCATGTTTCCATTAGTGCTGCCATGCACAATGAATCCTTTTCATTAAAAATAAATCTGTCCATTGTATGCATGTTTCTGTCAGTGCTGCCATGCACAATGAATCTTTTTCATTAAATAATACATCTGTCCATTGTATGCATGTTTCTGTGAGTGCTGCCATGCACAATGAATCCTTTTCATTAAACAATACATCTGTCCATTGTATGCATGTTTCTGTCAGTGCTGCCATGCACAATGAATCCTTTTCATTAAACAATACATTTGTTCATTGTATGCATGTTTCTGTGAGTGCTGCCATGCACAATGAAACCTTTTCATTAAATAAAACATATGTCCATTGTATGCATGTTTCTGTGAGTGCTGCCATGCACAATGAATCCTTTTCATTAAACAATACATATGTCCATTGTATGCATGTTTCTGTGAGTGTTGCCATGCACAATGTATCGTTTTCATTAAATAATACATCTGTTCTTTGTATGCATGTTTCTGTTATTGCTGCCATGCACAACAAACCATTTTCTTTAAACAATACATCTCCCCAGTGTATGCATGTTTCTGTGAGTGCTGCTGAGCTGTGAATCACCATTAAATAATTCATGTCATTGTATGCATGTTTCAATTGCTGCCATACAATAAGTCCCTTTAATTAGTAATACATCTACCCCAGTTATGCATGTTTCTGTAGTACTCCTTTCGTAAATCCTTTTCATTAAATAATACTTCTGTCCACTGTTTGCATGTTTCTCTGAATGTTGCATGCATTTGATTCCTTTTCATTAAACAATACATCTGTTCATTGTATGCATGTTTCTGTGTGTGCTGCCATGCACAATGAATCCTTTTCATTAGGCAATACATCTGTCCATTGTAAGCATGTTTCTGTGAGTGCTGCCATCCACAATGAATCTTTTTCATTAAACAATACAACTGTCCATTGTATGCATTTTTCTGTGAGTGCTGCCTTGCGCAATAAATCATTTTCATTAAATAATACATCTGTCCATTGTATGCATGTTACCGTGACTGCTGCCATAAACAATGAATCAATTTTCATTAAACAATACATCTGTCCATTGTATGCATGTTTCTGTGAGTGCTGCCATGCACAATGAATCCTTTTCATTAAACAATACACCTGCCCATTGTATGCATGTTTCTGTCAGTGCTGCCATGCACAATGAATCCTTTTCATTAAATAATACATCTTTCCATTGTATACATGTTTCTGAGAGTGCTGCCATGCACAATGAATCCTTTTCATTAAACGCTACATCTGTCCATTGTATGCATGTTTCTGTGAGTGCTGCCATGCACAATTAATCCTTTTTATTAAACAATACATCTGTCCATTGTATGCATGTTTCTGTGAGTGCTGCCATGCACAATTAATCCTTTTTATTAAACAATACATCTGTCCGTTGTATGCATGTTTCTGTCAGTGCTGCCATACACAAGGAACCCTTTTCATTAAATAAAACATCTGTCCATTGTATGCATGTTTCTGTGAGTGCTGCCATACATAATGAATCCTTTTCAATAAACAAAACATCTGTCCATTGTATGCATGTTTCTGTGAGTGCCGCCTTGTACAATGATTCGTTTTCATTAAACAATACAATATATGTATATATATATCTATATAGATATATATATATATATATATATATATATATATATATATATATATATATATACATATACTGAGAGAGAGAGATATGCATATGTTTGTTTGGGGTACACCAAGAATGTTATATTTACAATCTTATGTGTCTTGGTAAAACAACTGCTTCTGAATGCTGCCATACATATATCAGTTTTGTTAGGACTTGGGTTATGAAAATTATGATTTTTTTATATTTTGTAAATAAATTTGGGGGAAAGTCATGTAAGTAATACCTCATTTTGAAGACAGTATTGATGTTCCAACATAGGAAAAGAATGGTGCCTATATGTTATATCATATGCAGATATCAAACTTTGTTTTGAACAGGTTATGGAAATTATGATTTTTTTTATATTTTGGTAAATAACTTTGCAAGGGAGCATCTAAATGTGCCAATAATACCTAATTTTGAAGACAGTATTCTGGTTCCATGTAAAGAAAAAAGGGATAACAGACTGCTGCCACTGAAGGAGGTCATGAGACCATTTATCAGAAGTCTGAGTGGGGAGCCAGCCCCATGGGCACTGCAGATAACCAACATCTGGAGCCCAAAGCCTGTCCTTGGCTTATTAGTGGGGTGCCCTTACCCTGATTTTTCTCTTTACATGTACCCTGGCTGTGCACCCTTGTCGGTGTCCACCCATGCTTTATTTCAGATAAGATAAGACTGTCTTCTGCTGTTCTGGGAGTCCAAAAAAGCCAAAAACCCTATGCTGTCCCATCACCAAATATAGTGTTGGTGGGTGCATCACAGGGGGCATACCCAGCCAGCATGGTTCTTGTGATCCACCATGCAAAATTAACCTTTTCCCTGTGCTGCTCTCCCAGGTAAGCATCTTTTTGCCACTGTGATGTAATGGGTTCCCCCCAAAAGGGCACATTCAAAAGACACAGCCTGGGTCAGTCTTGGTCTTTTGACATGTTTTGATGTGCCCCCATCAGTCTCCCTGCCTTCCAGTGTAGCGGGGTATGTAGGTTAGTAAATGTATGAAGGTCAGGACAGCAATTAGTGAGTTACTTCAGTCCCCCATTTTTAGGTCCATTGCTGAATGGGCACATTAAAGAAAAAAATAACAGATACTGCCATAAAGGGGGTCATGAGACCATGTGGTATCAGCTCTGAGTGGGGAGCCAGCAAATGGGGCACTACAGATAACCAACATCTGGAGCCCCATGCCTGTCCTTGGCATATTATGGAGCAGCGGTCCTTAACCTGCTTTTTTTCTTTACATGTACCCCGGCTGTGCACCCCTT
>NW_025055005.1:0-7724 GCF_019279795.1 Protopterus annectens
TGGGTTTTTAAATTTCCTTTTTTAAAAAGCCCCCAAAAAAAATTTTTTATAAAGGATGTCACCCTTTTAAAAAGTTTTTTTCCTATTTATATTGTTTTAAAATTTTTTTTTGTTTAAATGGACTATTAAATATGTAGTTGTACTCCCAATATGTCATTATTAGTTTAAAACATGGGGGTCCCCCATTGCAACCCATCAATTTGTTTATAGTAATGTTTCATAATACAAAAAGTTATTTTTAGTACTATTTCCATTAGACTGATGTGTTAATCTTGGTTTGGTCAAATGTTTTTGATTCAAAAGTTGTTCTTTCAACCAAATCAACCTATATCATGAGGTATTGATGTGAAAAGACGTAAAACATCTATAGTGACCATAATGTCTCCTTTCCTTCATTTTTAACTTTGTGCATCATGTTAAGAAAGTCCTAGGAGTCCTTAGATGTATGGAATTTAGTCATTTAGTTTAAAATGATTATCAAGATATTGACTGATAAACATGTTTTGTTCCTTTTGCCATCCACAATAGGTCTGAATTGTAAGTTATTCAGACCCTGTGATTTGGAATCCCAATATTCCACTAATGACCGGAAAAGTCACATTAAATATTTGTATTCATCTTCTGTCATCTTCACTGCAAAACCCTCTCCCTCTTATAGGACTTAGGGCCCTAGACAGATTGGGTAAAAGATTTATACTCTGCTACCTGCTGTAAGAGCCTTAAATTCACAATTTATATGCTTAAATATCAGCAATGTCTTATGTCATTGCTTAAACAGAAATGTCAACAAATTCAGAATGCAGACAACAAAGAATGCAGGATTGACAGCGTAGCTGAATGTTGGAAAGCATACTTGCAATGTGGTTTTGATTCTCTAGAGGTGTTACAAGTTCTGTCATTAGGAGGCATGTTTGGGTTTAAAAAGAACAGAATCTGCCTGATCATGTTAAAAAAAATATTAGATGCTCCATTACAGCATGATATTTTTTGGTGTTAAAAAAATGGGGGAAAAAGCAAAATCTAAGCAAAGTCAAGGATTTCTTGCAGGTACAGCCTCCCAGATTTAGCAGGCTGGCACAAAGAATTGGTCCTTTCCAGTGTCCAAAGGCCATAAAGGGGCAAAAGGCTAAAAGGCCTAAACAATGGGGTGCTTCTACCTCCAAAGCGGAGGAAAAATCACAGCCATACAGGAAACAGTCTCAATGATTTTCCCCCTTCCAGCACCAAGCACTTATCTTTTGCACCCCCTTTTGGGGGAAAAAAGCACTTTTTCACAAAATTGGCACATGATCACCCAGGACAAATGGGTTCTAAATATAGTACCCAAAAGGCTAAAAGTTCCACTTTCACACCCTGCCAAGGGGGGTATGCCAGACCTGCCAAAATCAATGGGCAGAGGCACAAAACAAGTTTCATCCCTCATGGACATGAGGGCCATTCAACAAGTACCAGAGCAAGAGCAGGGACAAGGATTCTATTCAAGACTGTTCTTGATACCCAAAAAAAAAGCCTGGAGACCAATACTGGACCTATCTATTCTAAACACATATCTGGATATTCCAAAATTCAAAATGTTGACTCTACAGCAGCTTCTCCCATGTTGGGCAAGAAGGCTTGTGACTTTAGATCTAAAGAGGCATACCTGCATGTCCCAGTCAGACAAACATGCAGAAGATACCTCAGATTCAAAGTTGGCTCAATGCACTACCAATTCTCTGCACTGCCCTTTGGCTTATCTACTCCCCAGGGACTTCACAAAGTGCCTGGCACCATTTTGCTTTGCAAAAAAGGGGGACTGCCTCATTCAAGCAGAGAACAAGGACATTCTACTACAGCATCTGGCGTTTGTAAAAGATTACTATCATGCCTAGGGTAAAAGTCAGCAGAAATCAAAACTAGTACCCTCTCAAGAGATAATATTCCTGGGTGCAAGCTTAAAACAACTGCCCAGATGGCTTATCCCCCCAGACAAACAAAGACAACTGACTCCCTTTTTCAAACTGTTGGCAACAAAGGCCCAGTTATCTGCAGAAAAATTCTGCAGGCTTTGGGCTTCATGGCATCCTGCATTCTACTAATTCCATATGAGACTGCATATGAGGAAACGTCAGTGGTACCTAAAAGTGTTTGGACTCAACATTGCCACAGCCTGGAAACAAATTACTCTCATTCCTGCCTGCAACAGGAGTTTGATGGGGAGGCCTGTCACCAGAAAAAGGGGACAGCCTTTTACTCTCCCCCCAGCCACACAGACTTAACAACGGATGCATTTATGCCTGGGGGCCCACATGGCAGGGTTTTTAAAAGGCACATGGTCCACAAACCAAATGCATCTACATATCAATAAAAAATAGATGCTAGCTGTTCAAAATGCCTGACAGCCTTCAAGGACCTACTTCATCTGGACAACTACTGATAAAGACAGACAATACCACGGTCATGTGGTACATAAACAAACAGGGAGGCACTCTTTCCCTCCCCCTTTTGCAGACTAGCCATGACTTTGTGGGACACAGCATTTTACCTCACCAGGCACAATTCCTGCCAGGAAAGATAAATACTCTGCAGGCAACTAAGCAGAAACCTCATGGATCCCCAGGGGAAAATTTGGATCCACAAGTCTTCAACATGATAAAAATTTTGGGGATGCCGGACATAGATCTGTTTGCCTCCCTCACAACTAACTAAAAAATTCTGCACAAGGACTTATCACAGACAAGCATGGAAAATGGATGCCCTGTCTTTCAGCTGGAAACACTTAACAGTATATGCCTTTCCTCCTCTGCCTGTCCTCCCCAAGGTACTCCTAAAGGTCAGACAGGAGAAGCCAAAAATGATACTGATTGCCCCAGACTGGGCCAGTACTGGTATCAACCCTAAGGAACTTGTCTCAATCCCCGCCTGGACCTTACCTCAATACCTCATCTACTGTCCCAGCAGAACAATCAGATCCTGCACAGCCAACTCAAGACCTTAAATCTGGCAGAGGGGGATAATGTAGTCATAAAAAACACACCTCTCACTAAAGCGGTGATGGATGTCATTTTGGAGGCCAGGAGGCCTAGTACAAAAATTTTATGCTGGAAAATGGAAGAGTTTCTGTGTTTGGAACCAGGCACAAGGAATTGACACAGCTGTACCAAAATTCCTCAGATTTTGCAATACTTACTGAGATGCTGGACAAAGGCCTATTTTTTCATCATAAAATTCATCCCTCTGCCATTTGCTCATTACAATACAGAGCCACCAATCTTTTCTCATCCTTTTTAAGGCAGTACCTCAGGGGGGGCCAAAATTTAAGGCCCCCAAGGAGATCACCAAAACCTGCATGGGACCTCAGTTATGTCTTGGAAAAACTCCCCCTGCCCCCTTTTTGAGCCGGGCCTGCAGCTGATATAAAGTTTTATCTTGGAAAACAGCTCTGCTCCAAACAGTAACTTCTGAAAGGATTTCAGAGCTACAGGCACTCATGGCTGTGGAACCTTTTTTCATTTTTATCCAGACAGGGTTTCTCTGAGGACAAACCCCACATTTAAGCCTAACGTAGTGCCCAGTGTGGCCCTTAACCAAACTATTCATCTGCCTACTTTTTTTCCAAACCCACAGAATAAGGGGGAGAATTCTGCATTCTTTGGACATACAGGAGCTTCTTTTTAAAGAACCAAAGCTGTCAGAACAACAGAGCAATTACTAGTGGCATATGCTGCAGGATCAGAAGGAAAGGCTATCTCAAAGCAGACTATTTCAAAGTGGATAGGCACTGCATTCATTTCTGCTATTCTCAACATGGCAAGCCAGTCCTAAGGGCATTAGGCCACATTTAACCAGAGCAACAGCCACTTCAGCAGCCTTCCTCAGAGGGTACCAACCAAAGACATTTTAGAGGCTGCTACTTGGAGTTCATTGCACACCCCCAAAACACCATCACTTACCACCCCACTCTAAATCAGGGCAGGCTTTGCCACTGCAGTTCTGCAGGGCCTAATAGCCCCTAATGCTATTTAGCTCCAGCCTCCCCCCTTAGCTTTGGGATTCAACCCAATTGTAATGACTGCAACAGTGAAAAAAGAACATATACAGTTGTGTACACTTACCATAAATGAGATGTTAGTGTATTCACTGTTGCAGTCCAACCACCCTCCATCCCCTTTTTTTGCTGGGCATCTGTACTTCTCTATTCTATACAACCTATGTGGTGTATTTGCTTGTAGATGAAGAAAAAAAATATACTTTGGTGCATGCATGTTTTTTGACATATTTTTAGCCTACCCTTTTAGGGGCACCTGACATCTGGGGCAAGAAAAAATGAAGAAAATGGCTGCATCATTTATACCCTGGACCCTCAGGAAGAGCGACAGCAACCGATGCCAGACCTAGACTTTGGAATTCAGGCCGACTGAGGGTAGCCTGGGAGGATAACCCAATTGTAATGACTGCAACAGTGAATACACTCGAACATCTACATTTATGTTAAGTGTACACAACTGCACTTTTCCTTTCACATACAGTATAGTTTCCTCTTTTCTTTTTTGTAGTCATATCCATTAGAGTGCCCCTTTCATTTATGGGAAGGGTCACCTCATCATTACCTTCATCAGAACTTGTGTGTGTGTGTGTGTGTGTGTGGGGGGGTTTCTCAGTCTAGTTGATGAGCCATTTTTTACAACCTGTTTCTTAATTTCTCTAGGCTGTCTTTGTATGTCATCAAAAAGAGTCTATGATGTACTGACTTTATTTATTCATTTGGATTAGTTAACTGGAAATGCCATCAAATCCTCTATTTCATTGGAGGTCTAGATAACTTTAAACCAATAACAGATCTAATTTAACCACTAAAATAATATTGAGGTAAGGGTGTTTATAACTAAAACAATTTTAAAAAGCAAGTCTCAGTTTATCTAGCTTTATTTAAAGGGTGTTTGAACTCAAAAAATTTCTGAGTTCAAGCTGTACATTAATTTTCAAGGGGTCAATGGTGGCAAATAAGACCATCTTTTTTACTTATCCCGGTCTTCTATAAGGTTCATAGGGGCCACTTGTAACTGGTTTGGAGTCTGACATGGCTCCCAAAAATTTTTTGTCCTTGAGCCAGTTTGCAACCCATCTAGTGAAATGGGGGTTATATTTAAGCTGGTGAGTTTATCTTAATGCCAGTGGGGTATTGTATGAAGGCTTTAGGTCCAGGTAGGGGGTGGACCACCTTCCCTCGTCAATGGCCTTGGTGACTGTTTTAAAGAAATCGACCAGGTTTAATAGGCAGGATCTGCCCTTAACAAAGCCGAACTGGGTAGGATCCAGTGTCTGTAGGTCCCCAATATCTTTATTTATGAGGTCCATGATGATCCTTTCCATAGCTTTGCAGACCAATAGTCAGGCTTATGGGGATAGTTTCCAGGATCCATTGAGGACCACCTTTGTGGAGAGGGACCACTGTTGCTATACTCTTTGGGTAAAATCCTGTAGTAAGGCTGAGATTTAACAGTAGTTTTATGTTTGGGTTTAGCTCTTCTTGGAGTTCATGTGGGGCAGCCGGGGCACCGTCTGGTCCCATTGATGCTGTGTTTTTGCTTTGGAAGGGGGGCTCACCTGAGCATCTGAGATGTCAGGGGGGCACTCTGCTGGGATAGATATTTGCCCTTTTTGGGGGGGGGTTTGCTGAACCTGTCAGCTAGGATGTTGGCAATGTCTGTGGGTTTGAATTTTTTCTCATTTTGGACTAATTCTGAGCATATCTGGGAATTCCCACCCAGGTTCCTAACATAACTAAAAAAAGCCTTGTGATTATCCTTAGTGTCCTGTGCAATTTTTCTCGAAGCTGGCCTTAGGCGATTTTATGAGTGCCCGTAGTTTTTGCAATACTGATCAGAGATGCCTTCCCTTTTGGGATTTTGCTCTATCATGTAGTAGCTTCCTCCTCCCATTGTATAGTTTGTTTATGGCTGGGGTCCACCAGACAGGTCCTTTGGAGGATTGGGTCTTGGTTTTTTTTGGGATTGCATGATCCATGCATTCCTGAAGGTGTTCATAGAATGCGTTTATAAAGATTTTTGCGGGCTGGGCCATTTTCCACAGGCCGGGGGTTTGAAGGATTCCACCTCAGTTTTGGGGGTGTGAAATTTGCTTTAGAAGTTTTCACTGTGGTTTTCTGGGCAGGGGGGGGGGTGGGATGTGAATATCCAGTGAGATTAGTTTATGGTCTGATCTTACCAGTGAGGGATACACTTCTGGTCTGGAGCATAGAGCCCCCCTGTTGCTGATGATCAGGTCCGTATGTTTTCCCCCCTTTGGGAGTGGTGACAAGTTTTTTCATAGCATTTGAGTTTATGAGTTTATAAATTCTAGGAACCTTTGGGCTAGGGTGTTGGAGTAGAGTAATGCTCCCAGTCTATGTTTGGGTAGTTGAAGCCCAATATAATGGTGTTTGGAGAGACCTTCATATTTCCAGTGTTCTCAGGAAGGCTGAGTGGGGTTCCTGGGTTTGGGAGGGTGGTCTGTAGCAGGCTATAAACTGGAAGGCAGTTTTACCCACTGTTAGTTGCACATGGATAGTCTCTGATGCTTGTGGTGCCACCAACCTGGAGGTGTGGGTATTTTTGGGGAATATTGATACCCCCCCTCCTTTTGTAGTTCGGCCCAGGTTTTGGGGCGAAAAGCATGGTATGAGGTATAACCTGGTAGTGCTGGGGTGCCCCGGGGCCTTGAACCAGGTTTCTGTTACTGCACAGATATCGTTTCTCCATGCTAAGGAGAGTTTGTGTGCATCTTGAGGTTTAGACTTCTGGCGTTGAGTAGCATTACTCTTAGTTTCTTACCCCTTTGGGATACCTATGGAGGTGGGTTTGTTTGTTTTGATCATCTTGTCTTCAATTGTATCATTCTTGGTGGGGGTAAGATTTTCCCAAGGTCAGGGTCATACCCCTGGGCTACATGCTCAGAGCTCCTCTGTCTCTTTTCATGTAGTCTGGGGGGATGTCTCAGGTCATTCACACCAGCATGGACAATGACTGAGTCATATTTGTACTTGGAGTGACCTGAGTGCTTGTGTTATGTGGGGGTCCTAGCCCCAAAAGGCAGCCCCCGTGACCTTCTCCTTGTTCAGCTGGTGGCGGGGCGTCAGTGTGCCTGATAGTCACCTATTACAAGTGTATCAGGTGTGTTTTTTAGCCTTAAGGGCTGTGACTTTACACTGGCTTTGTGAGCTATGTGTTGCTGTTTTCTTTTAGCGGTTGCTTGGGTGTCTGCTTTGGAGGTCTCTGCTGCTTAGGCAGATTTTTTTTTAGAGCCTCAGTATGTTTTTGTGTTTATGTGTTTGGTTTGCTTTGGTAGGTCTATGTGAGACTGGAATTGTAGTAAGTGTGGTTTCCTTCTCCTCCTGACTGGTTCCCCGTACTGAGTTGGGGAGCTTAGCCTCCAGTTTGGCTATATGGTTGCATTTTCACATGTGTTGGAATTTGTTGGGAGGGAAAAGGGTTGTCTGTGTACATGAGGCAGTTGTAACATTGCCTCAAGATTCCCAGATTCACCAGCTGGACGGGGGGATTGACAACTGACCTTTGGACATGCTAGAATAGTATTGGGAATTCCTTTTTTTTATAAAATTTGAAAAAAAATTTTTTGGGAAACAAAAAAAAAGGTAACTTTTAAAAAAAGGGGGTTTGTGGGGGGTGGTTTAAAAAGTGGGCCTTTTTTAAAATTTTTTTTAGTTGGGGGTGACTTATTTTTAA
>NW_025055006.1:0-8384 GCF_019279795.1 Protopterus annectens
ATACTGCTCGTCAGAGGTAGGAAAGAGAAATAAACTGCTTAAGAGCAGAATGATGAGTGTAAATACAACTCTACTGTGCAGATTTTTGCAGAATGCCTAAATTTTCATCTGATGTTTTGTGTGTTCTTCATAAATTTGGTAGTTTTCCTACAAATCAATGAAGATTAAAGCCACTCAATAATGACATATTTGAGCTCAGACTTTATCCTTCAGAAAATGCACGACAACACAACTTGTGTTATTCTAGCAGCTTCTGAGCTTATATGAGCAATGTAGACTACAAAACAAAAGGAATGAAGACTATTCCACTCATGTTTGCACCTCTGTATTTCAGAAAAGCTTCCTTTTACAGAGCTTATTAAAGTATGTAAGAAAACCATCACACTTGGCTAGTATTCAGAGATCAATTTGAACATGAAAGACTTTCTACTTTTCTTTTGAAACTTGCATCTTTAGATACTTTCTACAGAAGCTAGGCATTTCAGTCATAAAATCATTAGAAGTTAGCTAGCATTTAGAATTGGCACAAAATAAAATATGAAATGAAATTAACTGAAAAACTCTTTTGTTTACCAATGTTTTAACTTAAAATTGCCTAGATGCTTTCCTGCAGGGTAATAGCAAGTCAGATCATAACATCTCCAGAAAAGCTAGTTTCTCTGAGGATAAAAGGACAGTTGAAACCAATGAATGATTTGAGAGCTGCTGGGTGGAGTACAACTGCAATTTTGAGAAGGGAATCTGCTTTAACACTCCCTCTTGGAAGGTTCCTGTGGCACTCCCTCCCCAACCTCCCTGCTCGCAAGCTGGGACATGCCCCAGAAAAGCCAGACTGAAAATGTGTAAACAAAGATCAGAATCAAAACAAAAAATCCCTGGATTGTCCCTTTAAAAGAGACCCCTACTCATTGAGTCCATCTTTCTCTTTTATCTGTTTGTAATCAAGTAAACTGCCAACCTCCTTTGGTCTCTAGCTCTCTGATTTCCTTTACAATGTCACCCACATTACTTTGGCTCATGGATCTGTTAGTGTCTCCCTTTCTATTCCTGTTTCCCCTTTTACATGGTCTGATGAAGTGGTTTTATCCATGAAAGCTTTACCTTAAGTTATTAAATAAAGAGTTCTCTGCCTTTATAATTTGTTTTATTTAATAGTTTTCATTTTGCAAGTTTTATTTTTGGCAGTTTTTTTACTTCTTTTATCAGACTAGTTTTAGTGTGTGGTGTACCTAGTTTTGCACTGTAGGCAATAAAACATGCATGCAGTGTCATTTTACAAGTGTTCTCTAACTCTCTAGTTTCCTTTTGTTTAGCATAGTGTGAGCAGAAACAGTGGTAAGGCTCAGATATCTTGAAATAAAAAGATCCTTCCAAAAGTTGAGTGAAGCTTACATTTTTTTGATATCTTATTTGTATTGCAAAGTGCTACAAATGCAAACCATATATCAAGTGCTTATGGAGGAATAGGAATCCAAATGGAATACAGGAGACTTAAAGGTTCTCGCATTATGGATAAGATTATGCTAGGAGACTACAGCCTCTTTAAATAATAATGATACATAGCAGAACTGCATTCCAGGCACTGCTCATTGCAAGCCCTGGAGCCAACAACATTGCTATTTCTTTATTACTGCCTGGTAGAGCTAAGCAATCCTGCAAGAGGAGGCAGACTGCGAAAGAAATGGAAATAAAACCAGAAAAACAAGAGTAACTTTTTGGAACAATTTAAAATAGACTCAAATTAAAAAGGGTGCTTGCTTACTAATTTCACAACCCGTTTGAATTAACACATTATGACCAGACTGACTGTAATAATACATTGGAGACAAGCTGTTTCATTAGAGCCATGTGGGTAACTATGCCCCAACAAGTAGTCACTTTAAGAAGTAAGGTAGTGAGAGCCCTGCAATATAAAGCTTAATTAGTAGGGCATGTACAGCCTCAAAAGATTGCAGACATGGGGCACAATGAATCAAATTAAGATGAAGTATTCTGTTACAGAATGAGGTTTTAATGAAGTCACTGGATATATCGCATTATCTGTGTTTAGAATTTTTGCCAGGAAATATTTGCTTTTAAATAGTTTCCATATATTTTGCAAATCACGAATTACCAAGATAATCCCCAATGGCAGACTTCTTCTACTTGACAGAGAATGCAGCAACTTTGTTCATGATTGGGTTATCAGGGCAGGATTCTTGCGGGGAAGGAAGAGAACCACTTACCAAAATATTAAAAGCTAATTGCAAGTCTTCCTCGCTTTGGAGTGTACCGCTCCGTTGTAGATAGCATGTAGATAGCAAAAACAAAGTAAATTAAAAGAATACACAGGAGCAAAGCAATGAAGGTGTTAAATAGAGGCGCCCTTGAGCAGGTTCGCAAGGGGTGCACTTGGCTACCCCTGGAATCGGCAAACTACAGCATTTCAAACAAAGTTTTTCTGACTACAGCATTTCAAACAAAGTTTTTCTTTTGTGCGCGCTCAGGAACGGAAGATGGGGACTCAGACGGAGTATTCAGGAACGGAAGATGGGACCCGTTCAGTGTGTGTGTGTGTGTGTGTGTGTAAATGCCTCAGAGTGTACATGGTGGTGGGTAGAGAATAAGGCTTGAACCCTGTACCTTGGGCCCAAGTGGCAAGAGCCTGAATTTCTACCCACCACCATTATGCAAAACATTGCAGGATTTTCCCTCCATGCAACACCTTTCTGTTCCCATAAAATCTGTGGTTTCTGCATTTGTGTCACTTGTTGCCTGATATTCTCGGCTGTCTGGAGTGTTTCTCCCTGGGCCCTCCTGCTAAAAAATTAGCTTTTTTTCAAAAGTCAGACTTTCCTGGTTAATAAATGTCAGAAATGGACTGGCATTTCATCATGTGGACCCTTCTTTTCTTCAGAAAGTGTATGGTAAACAAAAAGCAAGCTTTCCCATTCTAAGGCAATTTTCTAAATGTACAAGATTGGATAATGATATTTGAAATGTATCCCTGTGGTTTCAGGGACTCCTGTATTCCCCCATTATTGGCTTCCATCCAGAGTTTTAATGCTAGAGGTTAGGAGAGTTGCGGTAAGAATTGAATCTCACTGAATATGTTTCTGAGGGCTGCTTATTTTACCCAGTGCTCGACTTTGTTCAGGTATTTATTGGCTTCATCCAGGTTTTCTTGCCAATGTTGAGAGCCCCATATGGTAAGGAACTGGATTTCACTAGAAAATGTTTGGGGCTATATTCTCTCGATTACTGGCTTTGGTCCGGGTGTTATTTGCTAAGAGGTTAGAGCTATGGTGAGAACTGAATTCACCTGGAATGTTTGGTGGTTGTAGTCACACCATTATTGAGCTTTGTTCAGGTCTTTTTGTGCTAAGAGGTTGACAGCTGTGCTATGGTTGAGAACTGAATTCACCTCGTGGTGAAGTTCCAGTCTTCCTCTTTTCACCGACCTTCAGTATAGTGATGATAAGTATGTTGCTTTGACTTTGCCGGGGTCCCTGGGTTCAAGGCACGTGGCAGTGAAATGGCAACAGGTGGTAATGCAGCATTTATTCTGTAACTTTCAAACATTATACAAGCAATGTTTAGAAATGTAATTTTCTGTGTTTGGCCTTTTGCCCCCCCCTCCCCAAATTCGGCTTTTCCAGATTTCTTGTGCTGCAAAGTTCAGAATACAGCGCTTCGGCGGTAGATTTTACAAGGCAGAGCTGCGAAACCGGTTGGTACTGATTATGTTTAGTCTGCTTACGTGTGGCACGGCAGATGGTGTGCCTTTAACGATGCGCTGAGTCTGTAGGTTCTACTCGCGGTAGGTAGGCCATTGCTGATGCTGTATTGACACCGAGGGGGTGGATGCTGCGGTGTCCTTTTGGCGGGTACCTGGTAACGCCAGACCTGGTAACAGTTTATATCCATTCTCTATTCTTGCGGTATTGCCTAACTTTTCATTTTTACTGCGCTGACAAAGGCAATTTATTCTTTAAAGTGTGGCACGCTGTTTGTAGATTAAATAATGACTATAAAGTGTTTGCTAGCGGCAACCTCTAGTAATTACCAGTCCTGCTTCAATAGATTTTACTACAGGGTGTGTATATTTTTACTGATACTGGTAGACTTGAGTGAACTTTATGGTGATGTCAGCCTGGGTGCGACGAATTTGTCATTGGTGGATGCTTTGCTGTTTGCAGAAAATTTTCAAAATAATAAATTTAAATGCCCTTGGCAACTGTACTGTGTGCCTGGGGTATAATATAGCTGATCAGAAGGTGTATCAAAAACATGTATGTTATGTTCGGGCCTATAGATTTTGAGGCGCCCAGAGTTATGTTACAATTGGCAAAATGTATTTCTACTCTGAAAGTGGGTTTTACAGTGCTGTTTCAATGCATGTGGTTTCAAGAGACGAGAAGTATTAATGTTAATCTATTTTCATTGAACTGCACATTGCTTTGGCTGGATATGTGATGGGGTTTGTGCTAAAATCTGCAAATAAAACTTTTATTGATCTAAATCATGTCATGATGAAAACAGTATGCACATTAGTATTTATGGTAAATGGAACCAAAATAACCAAGGAATGGGACATTGGAATGGCTGCAGAGGCTCCATTTGACCTGGGGCCACCCCAGCCAGTACCGCCGCTCAGACAGCGGTGAACTATACTCTCATTGTCCATATCTTTGCAATTAATAGATATTTGCTGCTTATTTTTTCGTTTGTTTCTCAAAATTTGTGGTTTTCCTAACCGTCATTTGGAATAAATGATAAACCAACGAACATTGAGTTTCAGATGTCATAACAGCTAGAAAAATGCATGCTAATGCAAACTGTCTAAGTTTGCTGAGCAATTTTTTAGTAGTGTTTCTATGTTCCCCCGTATATTTGGCCTTGTTCAGATTTCCCCTGCATTACTAAGGGTTGAGAGGTCTCGTGCAAATCCTTTGTAGATTAGAATATCAAACATCTCAATTGTCCCAATTCTGGCTCAAAATGTTGCTCTCCTAATAATGCCTCCTCAAAATGGCAATTTTGGAGAAAATGTGGAGGTTTACAATTATAACTGTAATTATCAGTTGTAAATTACCTTTAAATACGCAGACACTCCTATTTTGTTACTTCTTCAAGTTAACTGTGTATTAAGGTGTCCCTTTTTGACAGAGTATTTTGCCATCACATTTGGTCTGTTTTCATAAATTGTGGTTTCTGGCAAATTAGTGGCAAGTCATTAAAGGGTGAAGTTGAAAATAGCGACTTGTTTGAGTTTCAGATTTTACACCCTTCAGAATACTTACATGCTAATGCAAGATCTACCTGTTCTATTAAGTTAATAAGAGCAATATTTAAGAAATTGGCCTTATTTTGGGCATAGTGTCCCACTTCTAGTTCTATGTGTGCTTTGTCCAAGATTTCTTGCTCTGAAGTTGAGAGGTAGGAGCTGTCAGAGCCTTAGTGTAATGACATTTGTACACCCAGCCTCCACTGTATTGGCTGAGGATGTGTCCAAGGAAGGCAAGAAGCAATTTAGCACGGTAAGTGTGCAGAGTATTCCCATCAATTAGTCCCACTAAAATATGACCGTGGCTTTTCATCTATCCTTGATTTTAAAATGTTCTGGTTTTCTATCAGATTTTACTATTGATTTATAGCTTCTTATTATTCAGGAACATGCCTCACAGTGTCCTGTTGCTCTCGTAGTCATAGTTTTAATGAACATCAGGTAAGCAGCCAGCGAATTATGGTCTAAATAGCTTTAGTAAACATTTGGACGATGTAAGATACCGTCGCTGAAAGTAAGCATATTGTTAAAGACTGCTAACGTTAACCCTTTTCGTTGTTGCCATGCAGAGAATGTTACATAACTAGACAATGTATAAGCCTTGGGTATTGAAATGCATATGACAGTATTTGTAATAAAGGACAGGATTACAGTATTTTCAGGCTCATTACATTTTATTGGAACCAGTGTCTATAGCAGTCATCTGTGTTAGTGCCGCCCCTTCAGTTGGGTGGCTTTATTGTATGTGGTGATAAGCATTGCTACTTGCCATAGGCCAAGCCCTGCAATTAACTAAGCTCCATTGAGGGGGTCAAAACCCGCAATGGCTCTGGTGGGTAAATGTACTCTGTAGTAATCAAAAAAAGCAAATGTTTGAAATGACTGCAACCTGTGCAAACCTGATAGGTAGTGATGAAACAATGCTCTGTAAAATGCTTTTAATGCTCCATTGCTGAGCTGCGCATCCACTAACTTCCACCAGTTCCTCGCTGAATCAAGCCGCGGTCCGTTCAGTGCAACCTTCCCAGAACTAATTCAGTCTGACCAAATTGTTGGTGTGTGTATGAAGTGCTTTCCCTCAGCTGTGTCAGATTTTTACCCCCATATTCCTCTCTTCTAAAAATTTAGAATTTAATGTGGAGACTGCATACTAACACAAATCCTGTTACTCTTGCAATTTCTGAGAGCCATATTTGCAATTTGTCCTATTTATTTTGAAGCGTCAATTTCTTGCCTGCAAGGACAAACCTTGAGGGTGTGGTATCTTTGTGAGAGAGAGAAAATGAAATACCCCAAGTTAGAGTTAGCAGATGGAATTTTCCAAGTGCATTTCAGACTGTGAGGTTTTAAAGGAAGCGAAGTTCACTGCTGCTCATGCAAGGAATCCTATTTAATGTGCAACCATTTGTTTAGCAAATGGTTATCTCTATTGTGTATAAGTTTTAAAGCTTCATTAGCATTAGCACCACAAGTAAGACACCATCTCAATATAAAAAGCTTGAAGTTCTATTCCTACAGCATATACATTTTATCTGCTGCAGTCCTGGGATATCCTCCTTTGGATAAGATGCCCTAGCAACACAAACCTGTTTTCAGCTTCATCTGTACATTTTTCTGCTACTAATATACCAACCACCATTTTTTAAACTAACCTTCAATTTATTCTTTGGCTGACATGAGCTGGTGTAGATGAAACACTGATACAAGTGTTGCTGTAATATAGGGATATATTTCAATTATATGTGCATTAATACAATCAAATTAAATCAAATAACTTTTATGGCCCTAACGATTGTGCAAGGCCTATTGCTTAGAAATCAGTTCAAGGTAAATAACCTGCGCCGCACAATGATGCATTTTCTTTGAATGGGTTTCAGTCACCGTTTCATTGAATGTGGGTTTCAAAAGTAGAAGCTTTGTGTGTAAGTCATTTTGAGATTATTGCTTTGCTTAGGTTTATTGAAATGTCTCAGTCATTTGGGCTATGTTTGAAATAAAGTTATAATTTAAATCAACCTGCCATTGTAGAACTAAAGCATAACACAGTATGCACACACAGATTTGAACAATGTCTACAGTAAATGAAATAGCCAAGTATTAGGACACTGGAATGGCGGTATGGGCGGGGCTGGTGGGTGGACTTGAGGGCTGTGTGTTGGCAGGGGGCGGGGTGAGCTATGTGGGCGAGACTCCTGGTTTACCCCTGCAAAAATCTCTGCAGGCTCCCTTGAGTGTAAGATACTATGTCCCATGAACAAATACACTCGCAAAGATGTGATCAACTGCTCGAATCAGAATGTGAATATATTTCTGTGCATTGCAGGTTAAGCGCTTTACGGCAGTCGCTTCTTCCAGATTGTATACAGTAGAATAACTAAAACACATTTTAAACATCACAGAAAGGCAATTTAGGCCAAACCGCCTCATGATGAATGTCTGATTCATATCTGTCAAATGTTAACTAACAGTTCTAAGGTACATTAAAACCAGTACTCTAGTGCTTTGAAACACTGCTCTTTGACTTAATATATTTATTTATAGACATGATTCAATATAATGTATGAAAATATATATATAAAAAAAATATATATAAGAATATATATAAAAAATATACATATATACAATACTATTCATAATAAAATACATTAGTTCATCTACAATTACCGCTTTATGAATCGGCTTATATACTATTTTATTGACTGGAAACTTTACCAATGGCCATCAATGAGATGTATTCCATTATTTGTTATGTTTCAAACTTCTCAGCTTTAATAGTGGTCTTAAGGGAACCTTACCATTAAGTCCTGGTGGCATATCAGACCTAAATTTAATAATCCATTGTGTCTCTCTGGCCTCTGTATAGTTATCAATACTCCTATGTGTGGTGTAAATCTGTTCTAAAATCCTGGCAAAGGTGGATTGCTGGTACCTTCTCGTGGACATGCCCGGCTAATGCATTGTGCAAGTTTCTTTTTCGTGCCTGATAAGTGGTGATACGATGCCTCTCTAAGACAGCGTTCGTTTTTCTCTCTGGAAAGGCGTAAAGGCCACGGGTATGTATGCCACATTCCTCACCTGGTCATGCAGGTTCCCACTGGCCCATATTTAAAATCACCTA
>NW_025055007.1:0-7778 GCF_019279795.1 Protopterus annectens
TTTGCCTTTTGGAGGGGGCCCCCAAGGTTCCCTTTTTGTTATTTTTTTTGGCCCCGGAAAAATTCTGGGGGCCCCCCGGGGAAAAAAGGGCCCAGTTTTTTAACCCCTGGTGACCCCTCTCCTTTTGTTTCCGGGGGCCCTGGTGAGTGGGGTTCAGGGGGGTTTGTCCCTTTGACCTTAATGGGAAGGGTCACCTATGACAAGTATGTTTGGTGTTGTATTTGGCCTTAAGGGCTGTGACTGCTTTGCACACTGCTTTTGTGGTTTATGTGTTGCTTGTGGGGTGTCTTGAGGTAGCAGTTGTTTGGGTGTCTGCTTTGGAGGCCTCTGCTGTTTAGGAAAATTTTTTACTCAGAGCCCCCGAGTATGTCTTTGTGTGTTTATGTGTTTGATTCAGTGGAGTGGTAGCATTATGTGAGGCTGGTTTTGTGGTGTGTGTAGTTGCCTTCTCCTCCTGTCTGGTCTTGCCAGTCCTGAGTTGAGAGAGCTCAGCCTCCAGTTTGGCTAAATAGCTGCATCTCTAAGTATTTGTGTTATGTGGGAGGAGGAGGGGTTGTCTGTGTACATGAGGCAGTTAAACATTGCCTCAAGATTCCCAGATTCACCAGCTGGACCGAGAGGAGATTGACAACTGACCTTTGGACATGCTAGAATAATATTGGGAAATCCTTAATTGAAAACAAGGGCCAGTGGGGAGTGAGGGTGTAGTGCTTTTAATTTTTAGTGCTGACTTATATAATTGCTTTAGTGAGCAAGTGCCAGGTAACTTGAGTGCAATGTGTTACAAGTAACTAAATGCAAAAACGACAAACAGTAACTTTCTTTCAAGTGAATCAAGGAAATAAGTACAGTAAGCAATGCAGATATCACTAGTGATCCACAGAAGCGCTGAGAAGCCGTGTATTAGGTGGAATTAGCTTCCGGGGAAATAACAAGCAAACAAACAACAAGCATATAAACAAAGCTAGATTCAGCAGGCCTGGATCTAGTCTATGCTAGAGCAAACAAGGTGAACCAATTTCAGTAAGATACAGTTCAAATATTCAGGCACTATAAACCTTTAACCAGAAATTCCCAGCTCAGAAGGGCAGAGTCCAGCCTCTTCTCCCACAAGAGTGCAGACCACGAACCTTCTTAATGTAAAATAACTGGCCTGAAGCCCAAGTGCCTAAACCAGAACTAATACACTTGGACACTGGGCTCTCAATCAGCAGTTCCCAACTTAGAAGGATGAAAGCTACCTGTCCTGCCACCACAGTGCTTGCCACAAACCTTCCTAATGTAAAACAACTGGTCTGAAGCCCAAGTGCTTAATCCAAAAGACTTGAATGATAGCTACACTTTAATCAAGTTACAACCAAGCAGTAATAAATACCATTGAATACTTTAGAGAATGTCTGGATTAGTGCTCAAGTTACACAAACAAAGCTAGATCCAGCGGGCCCGAATCCAGTCTATGCCACAGCAAAAAAGGGCCCACCAACTTCAGTAAGAAACAGTTCAGATATGCATGCACTATAAGCCTTTAACCAGAAATTCCCAGCTCAGAAGGGCAGAGTCCAGCCTCTCCTCCCACAAGAGTGCAGACCACGAACCCTCTTAATGTAAAATAACTGTAAACTTAATGAAAAAGTAGACATAGATCATACCTGTACATCTGAGACTTGAAAGAGGCAAAGGTTCCAGATGTACTCTAGTCATTAATTCACACGTATTCAGTCGTCTTCTTTACATAACAACACAGCATATTACAGAATAAATATTTAAAAGACAGCAACATGTGAAAGCTAAGAGGGGGGTTTGGGCATAATGGTTATATCTGCCTTACAGGAACAAGGTGCGGGGTTTGATTCCCACATGTTTAATTGACTAGGTTTAAAAATGTCCCACAAGCAGTTAGCCTAGTACTAATCTATGCAAAATGTTGGCATAACTCAAATAAAAACGTTAGTCTGCCTGTGGATTTTGCTACTTACAAAACACTGAAATGGGATAGAACACACATGCAAAAAAAGTCTCTTCAAAGATAGAATTTAAATACACTAGGCTATTCAAAGGAAAGTAATGAATGGCACTAAATCACTACATATCTGCAGGGTTTTGGTTTGTTTACATGAAAAATGTTAAATCTATACAATTTTTAAAAGTGACAGATAGAGCAAATGATGTACTTCCCACCCAGAAAACAAATGTGAGATTAATTGGCTGTTGAAAAGGAAAATTTAAAAAGGGGAAATAGTTATGAGATTCTGTAGGCTGGAATGTACCTTGTACTTTAGTAGATAAGTTTTCTTAAGAATGAAAAATGTTTCTCAGAACAGTTTATTGGGAGCTTTAAGTGTTTTTTGTCTTTTCCCCATGTCAGAATCATTTTTTTTTCCACTGACAAACTGCTGTGTGTTTTAGTTTCACTGTCCTTTAGTTAAAATGTGATTAACAAGCTAGTATATTTTTGTACTGCTGTCCTAGTGATTACAGGATTTAAAAAGCAATATGACAAAAATATTTTTTTATTGTATTTACTCTTTGCTGTCCAGCTTAGTCCCATTTTGACCAGCGTCTGCTTTTCAGGGTATACCCCAGGTGATATTCATACCATTATGGATAATTTCCCCAACTCTTTTTTTTTCTTTTGATAAATACTGTGAGATTTTTAATATCCATTCAAGCTATCACTAATTCAGGCAGATGAGAACTTGGTTTCACATCTCATCCAAAGGACAGCACACACAGCAGGACAGCACCACCTTATGTTACACTGCAATGTTATTATTGTAAAATTGTGAAAATATAACCCATGGCCATGTGATCTACCAGTACCAAAGGTAAGTGCCCTTTGTTGAGCTATTAAATTTTTTTCTGGAAAACAGCAGTTATCCTGCATTTCCAAATCATGCTTCATTACAATATCACTTTATCCAACCAAACCAGGGATTGTTTACCCATAGAAGGAGCTGTTTAAAAGCTTGAAAGGCTGAATAAGGTTCTGAATGTCATTTTGTGTCCCTAAGTCCAAGTGTCATTGGTAGCTGTTAGTAGGCTTTTTCCCCTTTTGTTATTCAAATGCCTGTTCTTTCCAAGTTTTGCTAGATAGTTGCTAACTCTTAACATAGATAGTGTAAAATCATGTGCCCCACTGCCTGTAGGATGCCCAGGGGTACTGTAATTATAATGACACTTTGAAGCCACATCCTCTTGAGTTCCTATCATTTTTTGGGAATCTGGAGGATGCTGGTTCAGTAGTATAGGGCCCTTTTATCCATTGTTCAGCAGGGTGGTGGGAGACCCCCAGCCCCAAAAATAACAAGGTTTTTACTCTGCTGTTCTTATACTGCACTTTTAAAAACATTTAGCTTCACCCTGGCTGCTCTGCTGACTCATTCATTCCTCCAGGCAGGAAAAGCAAGTGATCTGGGAGTAGTCCTATCATTAGCAGAGGGACATGAGGGTTTGTTTTATGATCCTTTGTCCCCCCAGCATGTATGCAAATGCACAAACAGATGACATAGAATGGGCTGCTTTGAGGGTCCTCACCTTTTTATACAAATGATGCAATCCTCAAAGCCCTTTTTTTGACCACCATTGTTTCCAATTTCCCCAAAGGGCCCCAAAACAGAGATGCATTTTTAGCATGTGTACCTAACCCATAATCTAAGAGTAAAGAACAGGAGTTTCTTCATTACCCCCCTTCCCTTGTCAACTCAATTTTGCCAGTGCCTGGGTGCATAATTTACCATTTTGCATCATGGAGATCGTTCACCTTTATCTGAAGTATGCTAAATGAGCAATTTTTAGAGATCTGCAGTTCACAGTCTGTCAAGTCCACATTGAGCATCATTGGGGTATCATCATTTCAACAACCAACAGACACTTTAAATAGGCAGTACAAATTATTATCATCATTATTTTATAATGGTTCACATCATGTTTAAATCTTCTTCATTCTGGTTTCAAAATGTAAATAAACCATTAAGCATTATTTTAATTTATCATGCCTCCATGTATTCAGTCTATATTTTTAAACAGCAATGGTTATTGCTTTCCTACAGCTCATTAGTCTTCATCATTGCTTGACCCTCTTCCATAATGAAACTTTTTTCACCATTATATAATGGTTAGCCTACAAGGTGCAAGCCCACTCTATTCCTGCAAACAGGATGTGATATCAAAACATACTACAACACAAAGATGTTGGTGTGCTTTTTTTCCTTTGGCTACTAAACTAAGTCCAGAAAGACCTCTTAACTGATGCCATATAGAAAGATAAAATCCTGTAGACTCCCAAAAGGACTTTTTCAATGCAAAATCATATCTGCTTAAATTAATCTTAGGTTGCCACAGATATTTACTTTTTAAATGTTGAATCATGGCACATTACCATATGGTTCTTGGACTTTTATGGGAAGTCAAGTTCCTTCAGCAACAGATCATCTATACAAAAGACAAAACTCAGTCACAGAGTTAATGTCATGATTTTCCCAATCTTTTGGGGTAGGGGATGCCTTATGCAAGATATCTAATAGCTGACCATTGCCATTTTTATTGTATATGACACTGGTGCCACTTCTAGTGGATGTATTGTGGGGTAATCTATGACTAATAGTGTCAGACATTTGCCAGTGGTATTTGGTGGTAGATCACCAAGAATTTGTTCTTAGTAGAAGAGTCACAAAGTGTTTGGGACCTTATCCTGTACTATTTCTGCAATGCACTTCTGTAAACAGGCCCAAACAGCACTGTGATGCATGCTTTACTCTAAGTGTCCAAAGAAGAGAATACCATAAGAAAAGGTCAAGTACGGCTTATAGTAATGTTTACGAAGTTATACTTTTTAAGTCATCATCAGCTCTTTCAAGAAATATCCTTCATTAAATTTGGGGGGCACTCCTAAAAGAAAAGTCCCCACATGTTTACCAAAAAAACCCAAATTTAAAGTTGATTAAAAAAAAAAAAAAAACCACCAGACCATTTAAATCTTTAACCGAAATTCATCAGGAAACCCCCTTTTTAAAATAAAATTTCCTTTATCCCTTTTTTTGACCCTCAAACCCCTTTAAAAATTAAAAAAATTTTAAAACCCTTCCCAAAAAAATTGAAATTTAAAAGAAACATAACAGAAGAAACAAAATCAAAAAATACACACAATGACAAAAAATAAAATTTAGGGTGGAAATAAATAGTTAAAACCCAAGCCACTGGACAAAAGAATAAGGGAAAAAGGTAAAGAAAATCAAAAAAAAATAAAAGAAAAAAAATAAAAAAGAAAAATAAAAAGAAAAAAAAAAAAAATAAAAAAAATCAGATATTAAATCACAATTGCTTTTAACTTTAAGATGGGGAAAAGAAATGCAAAAATTTTCCTTTCATTCAATGCCATCTCATCTCCAATATCTAAAACCCTCAACCACCAAAAAATGTTATCTGTTGTAAAAATAAACAAAAACCCCATTATTTAATTTTCTGAAAAGCATTGGTTTTTTCTTTTTTGACTGATGTTCAAATGCCCTTAATGTGCAAGTCTTTCCTATGTAAAAAACAGGACTTTTCAAACATAAACCACATTTTTTTTAAAAGAGTTTCACTTTAACATTTAAATTTCCCGCCAATGTAATTGAGCCCTGTAACTTTGATTAAGTGACATACACTACATCTACCACATCTATAATTACCCTTATTCCTACCACTAAGTGTTTGTGTACTATCATTTTTCTCCAATAGTTGTTTAAAGGAAACTCCTTTTCTATACACACACTTAGGTGCTCCCCCTAACTTGCGACTAACCGCTTGATCTATCCTAAGCATTTTCCAATTGCTGACCACAATGTCGACAATATAGGGAGCATCAAAAGAAAAGGTAGTTATAAAATACAATGCTTGTTCACCCTCAGTTGGTTTATCATTCACTACATTGTCAAGACTGATCTCACGCATAGTTACTGTGGAAGACCTACTATTATGTTGTACTACTCCCTGCTTGTTATTTAAAAGGGCCCAATAAACACCACTGGTCCTTTTCAATATGACCTCATTGACTACACTATCACATAATACTAATGGATATCCTCTCCTTATGAACATGGATTTAATTAATTCAAGTTCCTTAATAAAATCATCCTCCAAAGTTGTCATTCTCGCAGCCCTGACCATCTGCCCTTTTACTATTGCCTTTTTCTGATGGTCAGGGTGATTACTTGTATAACTCAAATAGGAGTTGGAGAACGTACTTTTTCTATGTATGGTTGATACCAAGGTTAAATCAACTGGATTCAACACCAAGTGTACATCCAAATAATCAATTTCTGTCCTACTCATGTTATGAGTAAACTTGAGGAAACCTACCAACTATTGGAGAAAAATGATAGTACACAAACACTTAGTGGTAGGAATAAGGGTAATTATAGATGTGGTAGATGTAGTGTATGTCACTTAATCAAAGTTACAGGGGCTCGATTCACATTGGCTGGAATTAATGTTAAAGTAGAAACTCACTTTGATTGTTATTCAACAAATGTGGTTTATGCGGCTACATGTACACAATGCCCGCAAAAGGAAAGACTTGCAGGGCATTAAAACTATCATTGAACATCAGTCAGGCAGAAGATTAGGCAAGAGGACCAATGCTTTTCAGAAAATTGACAGTAATAGTGGGCATGGATTTATGTTTAGTGTCTTACAACAGATAACTTTTGGGTAAATTAGGTAAAAATTAAGACATTTTATATAGGGTATGGCAGTTGTTAACTAATGCACAGGAAGCCCCTGGAATTAATGATTGCATTTCTATAATGCCCATCTTAAAGTTAAAAAGCATATTGGGGTGATTTAATATCTGATTAATTTATTATTTTTCATTATTTTTCACTTTTTATTATTTTTCATTTTTTATTTTTTATTTCATTTATTATTTATTATTCTTTATTTTTCATTTCCTATTTTCCTTATTCATTTCTGTCCAGTGGTAACAATGGGTTTTTAACTATAATTATATTCACATTCCACTGACATTTGTATATAATGGTGTTTGTAACATTGTGTGTATAGTATTTTGATCTTCTTTGTTCTGGTGTACGCTGTCTTTTTAAAATTTTAATTTTATTGAAGGGTGTCAACCTTTTCAATGGGGGGTGATGATGTCATTTTAAGGTGAAAAAGGGAAATTTTTTTTTATTCATTAAGTGTTCTGATGAAGTCGGATTAAAACAAAAGGGAAACTCGGGGGCCTGTATTATTCTGGGGAGCTTTAAATGCTGGGAATTTTGTTATTGGTTTGGTTTGAGCATTATCAGTATGGAGAGTGGAGGTGCTGGACCAGACATTTTGGGCTTATTGGAAGCCATTAACCAGAAATTGCAAGAACATTCTAAGCAGATTCAAACCTTGGTTGAAGGTCAGCAGAAGGAGAAGATTGTCAATAATGAATGCCCTAATGTTAAAAGAAAAAGGGATTTTGCAACTGTGGTCGGAGTGGGTCGTAACTCTACTGAGGTGAATACTGGTGTGAGATCTACGAATCCTTTACCCTTGAGAAATACAGAAGTTAACAATTTACAACCTGAATTTGATGCTAACAGGTGGAAGTCAAATTCATTTAATTTTCATAGAAATGTTAGAATGGTTAGTGCTGATAGTAATATGGATAAACATGAACATAAAACCATGGCACAACAGTTAAATGACTTTGAGAAAAAGTTATTCAATTTCAAAAAATTGCAAATAGAAAATGAATATTTACAGAAAAATATTGAATGTGGCTATGTACCAAAAGGCTTTTGCGTGGA
>NW_025055008.1:0-2500 GCF_019279795.1 Protopterus annectens
AACGAATTATTGCCAAGTGATCTCATTTGATAGACTTAAGACCAGTATAACAGGACACAGTAACAAAGTGTACTTTGACAAAGGTTGTGACAGCTGGTCATTTTTTCACACAAAAGAAATTAATTGCAAGTGATCTCTTTGATAGATTAAACAGTATGGAAATTAATTGAACTGTCACAGAAATTGTGGGAACTTTGCCATAACAGTTTATGCAAGACAATCATCCTTTTGTTTGCTAATAAACTTTCTGAAATATTGGTGCAGATCATGCCAGTGTTGATTTATTTTGTATTTCTTAACCGGGGTAGAGCACCGACCCATGTGCTCCTTTTTCAGCCTTGCCTCAGTATCAGTGTCTGTTTAGTGACTTGCCTACAGTTTTGTAGTAGGCAAATGGATGCTAAAGGAATCAAATCTTGACCATCAGAAGCAGTTGGTTAACCACTGATAGCCATATTGATCTGCACTAACAGTTACTTACAGTTGAGCAGCATGCTTCCTTTCCTTTACGTGATACATTTTTTTCCGTCACAGAGTGCGTGACTGCTGTGTACTGCATTTGTGTGTGTTGTGTATGTATGGGGTATCTGTATTTCCGTTTTTCCAACTGAAAAAACTCCAAAAACAAAACAAACTGGTAAAAACAAAAAAGCAAGCAGACTGTGAGTGCTTTCTTCAAAGCCAATGCTCCAACTTCTTCAGACAAATTCAAGACGACAGATAAAACTCTCTTCATATATCCATTAACAAATTAGATCCAGCTAAAACAATTAAGATTAATACTCATTAAATAAAATCAGTTAACATTATTAGTATAATGCCTCTAATACGATCTAGATTAAAAACTATTATTGATACAAGTATTATAAAATATATATATATAATTCATATTTTAATTGTTTATACTTTTAAAACTTGTGTCTATGAAAATATGTAAACAATGCAAGAAGTTTGTTGTGGATATTTATAGCAAAAAATGAATTGGATATTACAAATAATTATTTCATTGTAGTTAGTTATTACATCCAAACCAAAACAATTCAGCAAATACAACCAAATAAACTCGTGGTCAACCCATCCGTACCTGTAAGCAAGAGATGGAAGTGCAACATATAAATGACAATTCTCCTACGCATGAGTGTTATAAAAAAGCACTAAGCCAACAGCTATCATAACTATTGAAATTAAAAACGAAACAAATTGATATCTCATCTAGCAAGTGCTATGCATCTGATTGATACATATTCGTTTAAGCCAGGTGGTATGTGAGCAAATGTGCGGATTTGCCACATCAGCTCACATTCTTCTAATTTCAATTCCCATGGGCCACCCCTCATACTATGTTCGACTTGCTGTAAAACTGCAAACTTTTAAATCTTACTTAACCCACACAGAAAAGGTGGTTTGCACAGGCTTGATGGAAATGGTCTTGAAAAATAATTTTTTGCTTTTTAACAGTGAATTTTTGGCCATGGGTGCGGCTTGCGCACCTACCTTTGCAAACCTGGTTTTAGCTAATTGGGAAGAAGCATATGTTCTTAATTCAAATTTTAATACTTGTTGGAATTTATAGCGGAGATTTCTAGATGACATAGTGATTTTTTGGATAGGGGTTATAGAAAAATTTGAAGAATTTATGAATGATATTAATGGGACTAATAATTTCCGTAGGTTTACATATAAAACTTCTGAAAATAGAGTACAGTATTTGGATTTAGAAATATATAAATCAAATTATTGGAAATTAAAGTATATAGGAAACCTACTTACTGTAACTCATACTTGCATAACAATCGTGCACACCCTGCACATTGTAAAAAAAAAAAAACATTGTTTAAGGACAATTTGTTAGGGGATCATGTATGACTAGTAATTTTGATGATTTTATTATGGAGTGTGACCTATTGGAAAGAGTGTTTTTAGAAAGGGGATACCCTAGGGATTTTATTAATAACATAAGATCCGAAGTAGAAAAAGGCAGATTAGATAGATATAAGCCTATTTTAGGGGTGAAAGAAGTTAATGGAAACCATGAGGTAGGAACTAAAGGATGAAATATTAATGGGGACTACCAACAAGCCCTTATCTTGGAATATAATGCATTAAATAATAATACTACAGCAATATTCCAGAAAGAATGGGAAAAATTCACCTCCCTTACGGACTTGGAGGGTGTTCCTATATACACACCTAAGGTGTTTTTTAGAAATTCTAGTAGTATTAAAGAAATTTTGGAAAGTAAGAGGGACTATAATAAAATTGGTAAAATATTTTATAGAAGAAGAACTGATACCTACAAATGTGGGAAGTGTAACCAGTGTGAATATATTAATAAACTCGAAACGCGAGGCACAGTGCAAAATAAACCAATAAACAGAAAAAACACTGTGAAGAGGACAAAACCGCACCGGACAGCCGAGATATACTTTCAAATTTATTGCAAAGCTAAACGTTTGACAAATCACCACGTTTTTCGTCAAAACCCATAAGACTTCATCAG
>NW_025055008.1:5000-8445 GCF_019279795.1 Protopterus annectens
TATCCTTTCATGTTAGAATTCGGCCCGAGGGCAGCTGGATGAAGATTTCATGCCCATTGTTTTAAGGCTAAAGTTTATGACTAGAATTTAGATGTGGAAGGTGCTTTATTGCTTTAGTTACTGTTAGTATATACATGTGAAATGTCTTCTATTGTTGCAAGTTTCTGTGCAGGTGTTAGATTGCTAAATAATGCAGTTTGTGGCCTGATAACTCAGACCAGGTGTAGATGCAATATGAATACTGGGAAAACCTAAATGTCAAAAATGATATAATTTGGGGAGGGACCCAACTAACATTTTTGTTAGTAATGTTTAAAGGAGAACAACGGGATATTGTTTGTAAATCCTCAACATGACCACAATTTTTCTCCCTATTAATTGATCCTGCCTAAAGAAATGTGCAGAGCAGCTTTAAAAAGTATGAAATCAACTGTTTTCTTCAGCAGCCCGATGCCTTGCCGTACTGTATTAGTTAAAATATGTTAGAGTTATTGCTCCTTTCAAAAGCTAGCTGCAGTCTCTTAAATTCTGATGTCACAACTACTACAGTAGATCAGCAGCAGTTGTCTTGAAGTTCCCTCCCTCAGACTGACGTCAGCACTACAATATTTGCATGCTCTTGTAAAAGCATGGAATGACCCAGCCATCATGTGATGTCATCCCACTCCAGCACACATTGTGTGGAACTCCCTGTATTTCTTTCCTTTTTCCTGTGGACTGCATTACAATGATGGACGATCATGAATGCTAGATAACCTCAGCCAGAATCTCCTTCTGCCTTCTATTACTGTGTTGATAAGGTGAGTGTTATAAATCTTTTGCATTCTGCAATCTGACCATGCTTTCTGGCAACTGCGAGCTATGATTTCTGGGGGCCAACACATTTCTGTTAGCAACTTGCATTCATAATGTTATGAGAGAGAGAGCTGGGTTCCTTTTTTTTCTGTAGACTCTACTCACATCATGTGCTTTGCTTATCTCTTCATATCTTTTTTGGGCTTTAAGTTCCATAGAAAAATGCAATGCACGTGATATGAGTAGCACCTGCCTCATGTAGCAGTCGTTATCTCACATCTCCGAGGCAGAAATTTGAAATGCTTCTGAGAGAATCTGTAGTGTATCATGTAAACAAACCAGTGTTTTTAGGGTTTGCTCAGTTGCTTTGCCACTGCACTCTGTAGCATTTTGATAGCAACTGTAGAGTTTGTCCGGATTTCTTTTTCTAAGCAGTAGATGCATGCTATCGCATAGTAGTTTTTTTTTTTGTCTGTGCTATTCAAAAAGACAAACTATGCAAAAGAGTTATGCCAGGTCACCACAAGTAACCAACGCCGCAGAAGCAGGATGTTCTGCAGCAGTGTGTATCTAGTTATAGGTTCATAGGCTGGTACTGGGCTATCTGCCCGAAGGCATATATTAGCCCAGCCACATTGTGTGGTATTCACCGCCCCGTTAGTAGTTCCCTAGACCCGTGTACTAGCAGCTAGTACCCTTGGCCCCTATCTAGTAGTGCTGTTGGTGTGATCCCCGGTGTAAACTTTGTTACCCATCCACTCATCAAGGTTCCTCTTGAAGAGTGATAGTGAGGGGCTCTATCTTATGTAGATCGGGACCCTGCTCCATAGTAAGGGAAGTCTCTGCGAAGGGAATCTATCCCTCCAGCATGTTCTATTCATTGTTGTGTTGAGGTTTATATCCCTAGAGCGTGTAGCTGGAGTAGATTTGGTTTTGCTAAGATGGAGCATGTTCAACAATTCTGGGTTGGACATGGCTCTGTACGTTAGAGATCACCTCTGAGAAAGCGGTATGCAACAGAGAACAGTCTTAGCTTTTTCAATCATGCTGCATAGCGCAACTGTTTGAGGCCAGTAATCCTCTTGGTTGGGTACCTCTGTGGTCTCTCCAGCTGCTGGAGATGTCTAACCAGGTACATTCCAATTGGTGCATTGTACTCAATGGGTCTGATGAGGGAAGAGTAGAGGGGCACCATTACATCCTTAGATCTTGATGCGAACCCTTTCGTGATCAGATGGGTCACATAGAAGGATTTTCTAACCACTTTGGTAACATGGTTATCAAAGGAAAGCTGACTATCTACTTGGGTCCCTAGATCCCTTATTTCTTCTTCAGATTTCAGGGGATAACCTCCTATGTTGTAGTTTGTGGGTACTCTGTTTTTTTCCAAAGGGGATTACTACGCATTTTTTTGCATTTAGCTTGAGACCATGACTTTGACACCGTGCATCAGTCTCATTAAGACCCTTCTGGAGGATCTCCGTGTCGGCCGGAGACTCTGTTATAGCACCCAGCTTGCAGTCGTCTGCAGACTTAGTCAGCCACAGCCCTTCCGTGCTTGCCTGTACTTCTGAGAAGTATATGCCAAACAGGAGGGGCCCCAGGACAGAGCCTTGAGGCACACCACTGGTTACTGGTCTGGATTCAGACATAGATCCCGCTACTCTTACTTTACGGGATCTGTCTGAGATTGCAATCCATCTTGTGACGTAAGGGTTTATGCCCAGGCTGGTGAGCTTATCAATAATACCTGAATGGGGAATGGTGTCAAATGCTTTAGCAAGGTCAAGGTAAGGCGTGTGGACCTCCATTCCCTTATCTATAGCCTGAGTAACTGTCTCAAAGAAATCCGCCAGGTTCAGGAGGCATGATCTGCCCTTGACGAAGCCGAACTGTGTGGGGTCCAGCGACTGGAGGTTCCCATTTCTCTCCATTTAGGAGTTCCATAATGATTCGCTCTATAGCCTTACAGATCAGACTGGTCACTGTTAAACTTTAAAACTGGTATCTACAGAAAATTATTATAAATTGTTTTCAGTTCCTCCAAAGAATTCTTTTATTTACAAATATGAACAGTCATTTGTTACCCGTGCAGTGAGCTTGCTAGGTGAAGTTGTTACTTAGTTTTCTATAATTTGCTCATTTTGGTTTGCATTCTCGGAGAGTTTTTCACATTTTGTGGGTGGAAAGTTGAGAGTTGTGGTTATTAGATTGTTATATTTGGAAACTTGTGCAGTGCACAACGTTTGTTTGCTACTTGTGTTGTGTAGTTAATATGTGCTCCATTGGCATACAGACTTACCTTGGTTTCCACATTGTGCCATTCTGGCAGTAGGTGTTCAAGTAACACTTTATTTTATCTGAAGAAATTATTTACTAGTTGGAAAATAAATGGGGCCACGCCTCTCAGCTGTTCCAGATTTTGCCTCATGTTTTTGCACTGTTTATAAGTTTGACTTTTCTGGTAAGTCACACAGGATTACAGTCAGTCAGCAATGGCATACATTTAGAGTTCCACGCTTTTTATTGTGCAGAAAATGTACGTTAATGTAAACCTTATTGTCGTAACTTTTTTAAAGTCAATTAGACTAATACTTTAAAAAGTTAGTTTACTTTGTTTTGTAACTGTCCACTTCCTTTAAAACTTATG
>NW_025055010.1:5000-8615 GCF_019279795.1 Protopterus annectens
GCCAGCCCCCACCTTCACTCTGAATCAAGCCGCTAACTGCCCAGTCTTATACAAAACTCTGATAAATCGCTATGCCCAGCCCCTATCTGGCCTTGTCCATCCCTACAGTAACCTAAAATATATCTTAGGTCGGTTGATAAAGCATTGCTTGAAGGTTAATAAACACAAAACTCCCCACGCATCCCTGTACTCCAAGACTACACAACACTGAACTTCTCAATTCTATGATCCTATGAGGCAGCTGAATCTCAGATAAAAATAGCCATTAAAATCCGTATATTGGTTTGATAAAAGGTATTACAGCATCGTATGTTGTTTTTATATTCTCTTTGTCAATTCCGCGACTCTTAGGTCTACGCCTTATCCCAAATCAAATGAAATGCCTTTCTACTTTTCTACTACTTGTATTGTTAGGTTTACTTTGCATCTCCTAGGTACCTTGTCACTTGAATTTCAAGATCCTTTCTACCCATTCCCCAGACAGTTTAGTTTACCTAAAGATTCCTGAAAAAGGTTTATATAATATTGAATATCTTTGACTTTGTGCCATGCGTCCCTATTTCCTTTTATATAGTTTTCTGCTAAATGTACTTATTTCTTCTTCATATCATCATGGTACTAAATAAGTTTCACCCATTTCATTATCTAAATCAAGTACATTTTTTGCTGTTACTAGTCTGTATCATTTGCTCCTTCATCTTTCCTCCTCAAGTTTGGCTTCACTTCATCCTTCAAAGTAGTTTAATAAAGCACTCCTGCTAAGGCAAAATTAAAGCATACAGCCAAGTTCAGCTTTCCCAATCTTCTTTCTAGGAAGAAAAGTTCAGAAATAATGTACACAAGCTACTCTTGTAAAGTGTCAGAGTAGATCCAACTGTTTTTCACTTTCTTGCAGTTGTCTCTAACAGTTTCTGATAACTGGTAGAGTGAGGAAAAGGAAAGCTATCCCTTTCCTATCATCCATGGTTAATCATTCATTGAAAAACTGAAAAATAAATACATTGAATACTCTGCGTGACTAAATTCAAAGTATTTCCTTAATTTTGCTAAATATTAAGTATTTAAAAAAGAAATGGCTCCAGCCAAGCATAATTTACCAGAGTTGTTGAATTAAGTTAATGGAAGGAAATACAATAGTTTTGATCAAAAACAAGTACGGCTTAAAAGTACATTCACTTTTGTAGGCTGGGGTACTGTTACGTAGATTCAAATAGAGAGCATTTGTTTATGATTTATTAAACAAGCAGTGTAGAGATCATAACAATCTTCAATCAGGATAATATTCAGAATACTTTAGTTACTTCACAAAACCTTTGAATCTGTACTCATGATATCTCCCATAGAGTTTAGAGAGTTGCAAATATGGACAGTGTATGTGCATTTTTGCCAGTAATAAAATACATGTACAAAAACATTTTGTTAATAGTGGTAAAATAATTTCAGCTATTACAAGGAGTCACTGAAATTTGTGATGTAGTCAAATGATTACTAGGCCTAGCCCATTGCAGCATCAGAGAACCAAACCCACTGCAACACTGGTAACTCGTTTTAGTTGAGCATTGTCTACATAGATGTGGGTGAGAGTCTACTGTCCTAGGAGCTGTTTCTCTCTACCGTTGATAAGAGGAGGATGATGACTGGAGCACAGAAGCACACATTTAAAAAGGCCAGTTCATGAGGAGAACATGTCGTACAATCTCTAATTGGTACCAGCAGGCTCCCCGGCTAATAAAAAGAACATCAGGATAAATGGCAGCAGTAGATCAGAGATCTCAGAACCTTGTAGCCTAACCTCGCATTGGCCCCATCCTAGGACTCCAGCCAGGAGGGGAAAAAAAAGAGACCTCTGTGATTATTCCCACCTCTTTAGTGCCTCTACTACCATCTCTCTTTTTCATCAATGGTTACTATTTATCATATGTATATGGTTCACTACAATAGCAGAGTAGTCTTACACGCCGACTCTCCAAACTGTCAACCGAAGGGCCGTAATAAACCAAATAGATCAATATGATTTCCTACCATGCATGCAATATAAACCACAGCACATGCAAATAAATGACATCTTTTTGTGCCACCCATGTGGCTGTACCCCTACACCTAATTATATACTCAACTTCAAGCCTATATAATCCCTATGGAAAGAGAATGTTCCCAACTCCAAGATGGTCGACCTTGCACACCCATCAAATCCATTCCTGCATATGCCGGGAAATAAAATGTGTGGTGGGTCACATCAACACTGTGATGTACTGATATACTAGGAGGAAACTTATATATATTTATGGATGGACTAAGCAGTGTGTGTCTGCCTGTGCAATCAAGCCCTGTGTTGATGGGGACAAGACTAAGATTCTCTCCAGAAAGTCAAATTAAAGGAAATGAAGTTACGCCACTGTGCCAACTCAGCTAAATCTTCCTAAGATATGACACAAAATGTGAAGGTCCTTTTCTACTATATCATATCAAAAATCTTCCTGATGAAATTATATGCTCTTAAATACAGACGAAGTAAATGTTTATTTTGCAGGATAACCGCTAGTCAAAGCATATGGAGTCAGCAAGTTTTACCAAATAACTCTAGACTTCTTAGTAATCAAGGTTTCTTTTACAACACTGCAATTTTATAGAAAGCAACTGTAAGTGAAAAAGAAGGGCTCCAAATGAGTAAATAAACTACAAACTGCAGCCAGATGCAAACCCAAATTATCAGCCAGCCAATACTACTTCACCTATAAATACCTCGTATTTATTTTATAAATGTAATGAGCTGACATTGCCAAAAGATCTAGGGCTCTATAATTAGTAGGGATCTATGTGGTCGCGCCAATTTGCAGTAATTTCTACTCTTCTAAATTGGTTTCAGATTATAAAGAAAGTACAGTTGTGTGTTAAACTTACTAGAACAGTAGATGTTTGATGATAACTGCTGAGTAGCCTTAGTTATATATAAGGTATCCCATGTTGATATAACAGCCGCTAGCTTCCAAAGCTTCAGAGTACTTTCATGCACTCCAAAACTCAGGCAGCTTGATTAGAGCTGGATCATAAGATAAGTTTGGGGTGCAAAGCCCTCAGAGATTTCTTTCTCTGCCAGCAGATAGGGATTAGAGCCCTGAAAAGCTGACAAATGCTAGGAACTAAGGCCAAATAAAGTATCCACACCCTGGGTATAAAAGTTATAAAAAAAGGTGGGAGGAGGTGGATAAAGCTTGGCAGCTACTGCTAAAATACCTCAATATCAAACATTCAGCTCTCAAGTTGCTATAAGTTTATATCTACAACTGTACCTATATGTTCATTATAATGATCACGCTGAAGTCTAGCTTATATGGATAGATTATACCTAACTACCCCGGAGGTCGTAAAGAGAAGAGTCCGTATCCCATGTGGAGGAACGGTCCCACAAAGCTCTGATCGATCTAGACTCCTTGGAGAAGGGAATCAAGCTCAAATGCCTTGTAAACATATGTATAGAGGACCAAGTTGCAGCTTCTAGAATCCAAAAAAAACAATATGAAGCACCAAATACCAAACTGGTAAACAAAGATGCAGTCCAAAAAACTGAGAACCAAGTGCTGATTATGAATTTAATTCAAATAATGGACTGAATGG
>NW_025055011.1:0-8107 GCF_019279795.1 Protopterus annectens
ACGAAAGGATCCAAAAATTGTCCAGATGGACTTTCCCAGTTAACAAATGTAAAATAAAATAAATAATAATAAAAAAATCTGATCTGTGCATTTAATCACCAATGAATTCAGAATATTCTCTATCACCTGATTACCAGTGTAAAAAAGTTTTGCATAACAAAGGCAAGTGTAATATTTTTTCAACAGAAACGTAGCAACGATGCTGACAATGAAACTGCTCATGTTTACATGTGCAGATACCTACAGACACACACACACACACACACACACACACACACACACACACACACACACACACACACACACACACACACACACACACACACACACACACACACACACACACACACACACACACACACACACACACACACACACACTAGTTAGGTTGTTACTTCTTGCCAAAGAAATAGTCTTACAATAAAAGTGTAGACAGCCTGAGAGTGCAGATTTAAAATGATTTCCAAGAAGAAAGTGGAAGAGTCAGGGTAACTAGACCAAATGCATATGGCATAAAGTTGGCAAAGGGTGCAATGTTTGCTGGACATCTACCAGTGTTGGTTATTACTGGGATACAACTCTGCATTATCAGCAAGTAATGTTTACATTTCTACTAAGGATTATGCATAAACTAATTTCACGATATTTAGTGAGCTGTTGAATTCAGAACAAGACTGGGAATGGTGTTTGAACCTTTGAAAAACTATTGCAAAACTGCTGAGAGAAGAACAGGAAGAGTCTACTTCCCATGGACACAGTGAGCTTCTGCTCATATCATTTTGACTGCGTTTCTTCTTCAGCTACCAAGTAAACCAAAAAGTTAGCAAATATGTCATGTTTTAGTCACCCTTTTTAGATAGTATAAGGGATAAATCCAACAAGATTGTAGCTGACGTTTTTTTTCTATATAGAACTTTATGCTAACTGATTAAATTTAAAAATTCTCTCTACTTGGGTGCATACTTTCTGCTTATTTATCAATGTGCTTTGTATGATTTTAAGTATTTTATTATTCAACTGTAAAAACTGTGACCAGCTAATTACTGAAGCATATAAGGATAATTGCACAGAAGTGGTAAAATTATTAACTGTTGCCATATGTTCTTTGAAGTGAAGCTACCACAAGCAAATATAATTCTTCCTTATTTTACCATTGTTTGGGAACTGTGACACTGGCTTGTCAAATTGGTCTGAATGGTGAAGCATGGTACTCCGAAAGAAGAAATGGGTACTGAAAAGGTATTAATAGCCCCCTGTGGAATCACTGAGCACATTGGTAAGATAACACTGTAATGCACAGAGATGAGGACAAAGGAAGGAATTCTGGGCAGCCAGTGTTCATAACTGTGTTTTCCAGCTTTACAGTCTAAAGTTTATCTAGGTGTGGCTTATAGTGGTGAAAGCTCAAGAAGGCAGTACACACGTTGCATCCTTATAAGGCCATGCCTAACACAAGGCCTAGAATTTTGTGTTTAGAACTGCCAAACATCTGAGGTGGTACCAAGACAGCAGTAAGGGCAACAGTGCCAAGGGCTTTGCTCAGAAGGGATCAGAATGGGTTCCGGCATGTAGCTCACAAGACATTTCCCTGCAAGCTACATTGCCAAAACCAAATGGCTGCAGCAGCACTTTGCTGTAGAGCAATATGGCTGAAAGCATTGCCGCTGCAGCTATAAACTATGGACGGAAATATTCTACCTGGTGATCCTTACAGACAGCTGCCCAGCTGTATTCAAGCAGAGACAGGCCGCATTCGATGTGTAAAATACCTCTTTATCCAAGGAATGCATTTATTTCATTATTTATTTATTGTATTGTCAGATGTCTGATACTTCTGTTATATGGAGACTGTAGTGCAAACTTTAGTGTTGGGGAGGGGGCTGGGATTTTTAAGTTTAGGGAGAGAGAGGGACTTTAGGGTTGGGAGTAGGGATTTTTGGTTTAGGGAGCAACTGTGGACAAGAAGGGAAAGGGAATTTTAGGCTTAGACACTGATCTGGAGTTTTGGTTTAATGGGGGGATTTTAGGTTTGGGGAGCAATAGACACTTTAAGGTTGGGAGGAGGAATTTTAGGTTTAGGCAGCAATCATGGATGGGAGGGGAAAAGAGGATTTTAGGTTTAAGCAGCAATCAAGAATGGGATGGGGAAGGGGACTTTAGGTTTAAGGAGTGATTGGGACTTTAGGGTTAGGGAGGGGAAGAGGATGTTAGGTTTAGGGAAGGATGTGGGACTTCATGGTTAGGTACTGGGTGGGAGTTTTTGAGTTAGGATCAGGTTTCTGGTAGGGAGAGTAAGTGTTATAGTGGACAAGTTACTGTGAGTTAGAGCACTTGCCGAAACGAGCAAGTGGCATCGAGGACATGTGTCTCGAGCACATGTAGTAGACCAGTAACATTCAAATGTGTTATGTCATCAGTCAAATTTACACTGGAAATATGTCATCATTTCAGAGTTAATGCACACAATAATGGTCATGTTTTGGATAATAAATCTGTCCTTCTTTCATCATCTGCTTTTCATTAGCATTTACTATTAACAAGAGTCGTTTACTAAGTTATGATCACAGCCGCACCAAAATCACGCATAGTCCAGTTCTACATTATATTCAAGCCCTGCAAAGAAAAATAAGTTAAACATGAATCTATGAAGCTACTTACCATCATCATCATCATCATCATCCTGCTGTCCTCCTAGGCATCTTCTCTTTTTTATCCATTTCCCTGCATGTTTGAATGCTGTCTTCAGATTAAAGATTTTCACCTTACCCCCCAACTTCTTCCGAAATTGTTTGAAAGCAGAAGATGAGGTTGTAGTACATTCTATAATAAGATAAACTGATTTTTTAGTATTTATTCCAGAATTACCTTTAATTTCATCTCTGTGTTAAATCACAAGTGAATTTAGAGTGTTTTGTGACTTTCTAGTTACCAGGGCTGAATTATTTGATTGGAAATGCCCAGCACTTGATGTTACCAAGATCCAGCCTCATAAAGGAACAGAATGCTGCATCAGGGAGATTAGATGACCACCCCTGCAAATCACAACATTGATAACATCCCCTAAGAGTAGACACAGTGGTAAAGGACTTGGGAACTCAGATTGAAAGCATCCTGAACTTTGATCACTGTGTGTACACTGTGATGAGAAAATCCTACGAAGTACAACTTATAATTAAGGGCATAACATCCAGATCTAAGGAGATCATAGTCCCACTATACTCAGCCCTCATCACACCAATAATCGAGTACAATATGCCTTTTGGCATGTACCTGACCAAGCATTTGCAACAGATGGAGAGGTCATTAAGGTTCCTCAATAAAAGAATAAATGGTGTGTGATGATGTGAGGTATTGCCAGCTGTACCAGGAGAAGTAAAGCAGTGCATGCATGGCTGGCTAAAGGTTTGTAAATAATCTTGTCATTTGACTGTTGCATTGATTTGTACAGATGCTTGTATTGGAGATGTATTTGAAAAAGTTGCTTATGTAAAAAAAATGCTGCAACAAAATCTTAACAGAGTTCTGAATGTGAACTGTGCCAGAGTCAGGTGACTAGATGTGATGTCATTCTAAACCAGCTGAAGGATGGAACTCTGGCAGCAGCAGTTTGTTTGTTTTTGTTGGGAATATGATATAAAAGATCTATGTCAGTTATCACAGTTCAGTAATAGTTGTTCAGTAGTTGTTAGTTGTACAGTTCAGTGTGTGCAGTATCTCATCTTGCCTTGTGGAAGGAGTATCTCAACAGTACATCTTGTCTTGAGATATCAAGTGAGTTAACTAGGGACAGTGTTTCTTCAGTTCAATTAGGAAAAGTAAAGTGAGATTAGTTTAGTATTATTTTTTCTGCATGTGAGATTCTTTCCAACTGTGTTATTTTATATTTCTTGTGACTGAAAACTCTAATGTTTATTGTAACTAAATAGTATTTTCCTGTTTTCTATTTTTATTATCCATTATTAAATATTTTTATACATTTTTATTGTGGCTGGTGTTTTAGTGAATACTTTTAATATTTTGAGAGTACCTGTGCTTATTTCAGTGTCACTGCGGCCACTCCAAAAAGCCTTACTGCTTCGGTCATACTCTACCATTCATATCAGAATTAATTTGACAGAGTATGATTGGTCACCCTTTGTAAGAGCCTTAGAGTATTTGGCTTGTGGCAGTTACCCTGTAATCTGGAGAGAGGGGGCACAGCTGGTGAATCTGTGTCAGCCTTTCCCAGGTATGTATGTGTGAAACTGGGGCATGAATGGCTAGGCTTAAAAAGGATCTTGGGTCATTAGCCTAGTAACCCCCTATGATCCTATGATTGTATGAGTATATGTCTGTCGACTAAAGACTATTTCAAAGAACTGTGTTTTTTTGAACTTATGGAACTAAATATGGCTTGCAGAACACATACTAGGTCCCAGGATTTCGTGAACCCCCACAGTACCATGATTGATAAGACTGTGTCCCTTGCATCTTAAATATTTTAATATTGCCACTGAAGTCAGTGAAAGTTAAAGAAAGTTAAATTCATAGCTGCAGCACCCAGGATCAAAAACATCCATCTTCTTAAGATTAATTGCCATATTATAATTGGCATCACCTAAAATCTGTACCATGGGACTTCAAGTTTCCATGCATTGATCCTTTGAAGATGTTGATAATTTCAAGCTTGCTAAGCTGGCTTCTAATTCATACCTATAGTATGTTTATAAATTATAGCTTGTCTATCTTAATTGTCACTTATGTTTTAGCTCAGTCTTATGTTGTGCTATTTCTGCCATTTTTTTGTATTATTACTATATCATGCCTAAAAAGCAACAAATTGTTTTAGTACACAAACCTACAAAATAAAAAGTAAATAAATACAAATAAAACACTATGCTACCCATCTGTACTGGTAAAGTAATGACCAAGTTTGTTGTCCAAGCAGACTTGGTTCAAAGTGATACAGAAGGCTGCCCCTTGTATTGGGAGATCCCAACAACTTGGATTTAACATGATCACAAAATACCACACGGTACTGACAAGGCAATGCCAAAATGACATGCTGGCAAGATGGTAAAGAACCAGAGGTATGCCCACTATAAGCACTGATGCTAGGTAGGAAAAAGTCGGGAATACCTTTAACCAGTGATGTGAACAAGAGTGAACTAGCTGACAATGGTATGTAATTAGAAGCAGTTAGTGATAAAAGGCCTTTCACTCATCAAAAATTCCAGACTATTATATACTTACTAAAGACAGTGGGATAAACATGGGCACTCCTTCACCTGATGCCGTGCACATCATAGAGTGCATAACAAAGTTGCCCACTATTTTTTCACTGTATATATATATATATATAGATATATATATATATATATATATATATATATATATATATATATATATATATATATATATATATATATGCTACTCCTAGGCCAGTCCCTAAGACACAGTTGTACAGTGGCAATTCATCTACTCCAGTCATAGTGATTAGGGGTGCAGTTGCTCTCCTCAGAGCACATGGAACCAGTGCTGCACTACAGAGAGGCACAGCTGCATGGCAGGCTTCCCTGCAGACCTCAGACACTGCAGAGAGGCACAGCTGCATGACAGGCTTCCCTACAGACCTCAGACACTGCAGAGAGGCACAGCTACATGGCAGGCTTCCCTACAGACCTCAGACATTATCCTTCTTGTCACATCTGTTTTCTAAATAAATGAATTTACAATATCACAAGGGGAAAATGTTACAAATACTACCTGTACTGTTTCTGTTAACACTGCTGTTAGTGTAACTGTTTCTTTTGGTATTATGGCTACTTCTTCTACCACTGCAATAAATTCTACTGCTGCTACTTCAGCTATTACTAATGCAACTACTGTTGCTATAACTACTGCACTAACACAATACCTTACCTTTCTCTAGTTGGTTAGAGTCTAATTTCTTAGATTTTTCAGATTCTGTGAGCACAGATGACAAGCTAGAATGTAAAAAAGCAAAAAATGTTTAGCTGCAACTCTTAAATGAGTGCCCATCCATCAAAATAACAGAAACACACATATGAATACAGCATTTTTCTTATGAGCTTTATTGATCTACTTTTTATTCTTTTTTCTACTTTTCATTTTAGTTTCCAATGACAAATATTAGGTCTTGCTATTTATTTACTTTATTTTTTAGTCTCAGTCAAGAGCAAAACATAAAATAAAACTAATTAAAAGTGAAGCAGATTATGTTCTTAGGGTACTGGACCAGAAGGCATTCATCAAGGTAAAAAAAGCACACTGTCAGGCTGTAAAAAACTCTATCAAGGTCATCCACTTCTTGTAGAAGAAGCAAATGTGCCTTTCAGAAGGAAGTGTGATGAGGTTATGAGGAGGCTGAAAATGGCCACCTTAGGTTTTCTTCATCTTTACTATAATATAACAGAGAGTGCAGCAAGTTAATGTATAGGTACAGGCTATAACCTTCCAACTACAAATCCCAGAATCCTCTGCAATGGCATCAGCACAATAATTAGTCACAGGCATTGCAGTAGCCTTTATTAAGCACCAAATCAGTTCTTTAGGCCCCAAGTATCCACTTGGCAGTTTTTTCTAGTTTGGTAGGTGGATACATTTGTGCAATTCTACAGTTAACACCCACAAATTAGAAAAATTACTGTGATTTATAAAATCTTTTAAACATACAGTGAAGGTGAATTGGAAATGTTCATCTCTGTCTAAAAAATTGCACTCTGGTTTCCAATAAGTCAACCAAAACATTTTTGTGCAGAAGATAGTGCCCCAACTCCTCAAACAATGAGTGCAGAAACCTTCTGCAGTTACGTTTCTACATTAGTGTTCTTTTTCAGCAAGTCCATCAATACACCACTTATATTTCAGTCAGGAAAATGGCTTTCCATGTCCAGGCTGCTGAAAGCAATGGCAATTCAAGAATGCACAGGGTTTACTTAAGAGAGTTCTTATACAAGTCAGACAAAAGTAAACTGTTTGTTATGTAGGTTCAGCAGCTTGTCCAGTGGGTTAAGGAAAGTGTCAGATTAGATGAGCTAAGTGGTCATTAACTGGTAAAATTTGTATTTCTCTTTTTGTATGGAAGCATGGTCATCTAAAAGCAGCTCTCTTTCCTGTGGATGGGTTGTAGTAGGAACCAGCAAATAAGAAATGCCTGTCACAGGCTTAAGGCACCAGTGCATAGAGGTTATGTCTCAAGAGAGCTAAGATGATGTGTAATAAATATCTCAAGCTCCTGCAAGAAAACAAGAAACATTTCTATGTCTCTTCTCTAGATGATGCGTAAGGAGGGTTTAAAGTCTATCAATGCTCTAGTCTTTAGCTGTATTGTGGCTATACTGTCTGCCCATCGGATGGTTCTGGTCAGTAGCCTTGTTTAAGGAGGTAAGAAAAGGAAATAACACCACAAAGTTTATATATAGTTTTGGGAGAGAAAATATGATAAAATAAAATAAAAATGGCTTTAATACTTTCACATGCCTGTCCTTTTCATACTTTTGTGAATGGAGTGTTGCATATAGCACTCAGCAAGCTTGGTATGCTACCCTAACTACCCTGATGCAAAAGCATGAAAGCAGATGTCTCTTAGTGCCCAATGATAACCATAGTGTGTTTGGTCCCTGCCATGCAACAGGCTAAATGTGGTATTCCCTCAGCCAGCACCCAAAGGTAGGATAGCTGCTAACAACACTCAGTTACACCTGTCCAAGCTGACCCATGGGCAACATGCTTTCTAAGAGACATCAATTCAGCAGAATCTCAGGAAAACACGCCTTATAATTTCTACACATATATAACACACACACACACACACACACATATATATATATATATATATATATATATTTTGATAGATACTTATGCATGTATGTGTGTAATATTATTATTTATGTATATAACTGGGCAGCCATGGTGGTGCAGTGGTTTATATTTTCACCTCGCAGCAAGTGGTTCTCAGGTTCAATTCTCGGCTGGGGTGCCTTCTGTGTGGGGTCTGCATGTCCTCCCTGCAGTTGTCTAGGTTTCCTCTGGGTACTCTTGTTTTCTCCCACATTCCAAAGACATGCAGTATGTGGATTGGACATTCTAAGTTGGTCAAGTGGGT
>NW_025055012.1:0-7444 GCF_019279795.1 Protopterus annectens
AAAAATAAAAAAAACTGGAACCAAAACGGGACATTGGGGAACCCTTCCGGGAAACCCCCCCTGGGGACCCTAACCCAAATTTGGGCCCCTTTGGTTAAAGGGGGGCCCCAAAGACCCCCCCCCCCCCCCCCCCCCCCCCCCCCCCCCCCCCCCTTTTTTTTTTTTTTTTTTTTTTGGGCCTCCCTTAAAACCAAAAAGGTTTGAAACTTCCTTTGGAAAACAGTTACCAAGGCCATAGATAAAGGGGGGTAGTCCACACAGCCTACCTGGACCCCCTAAGGCCTTTGACACCATTCCCCACTCTGGCATCATGACAAACTTACCAGCTTGAACATTAACCCTATGTCATGAGATGGGTGGCCAACTGGCTCATGGTTTGAACACACATGGTCAGAGTTGGGTGCCTTTCCACTCTAAACCAGTCACAAGTGGCATCCCACAGGTTTTGTTGGGACCCCTCTGTTGTATATACTTCTCTGAGGTACAGGCAAGCATGGGGGGAACTATGGCAAACGGGGGGCCAAAATAATCGACTCTCTGGCTGACACAGACATCCTCCAGAAGGGTCTTACAGAGAAAATACCTGGTGTCAAAACCATGGCCTCAAGCTGAATGCCAAAAATGCATAGTCATCCCCTTTGGAAAAACAAAGTGCCTTACCACATAGGTGGTAACCCACTTTGGAAAATGTAATTAGGGACCTGGGGACCCAGGTAGATAAACCTCTCCTTTGATAGTTACATTGCCAAAGTGGTTAGAAATTCCTTCTATGTAGCCCACCTAATCATAAAAGGGTTCACCTCTAGATCAAGAGAGGTCATTGTGCCCTTCTACTCATCACTCATTAGGCCCATAACAGAGTACAATGCCCCATTTGGTATGTACCTTAATCAGCACATGCAACAACTGGAAAGACCACAGAATTACCCCACCGAGAGGATCATGGGCCTCAAAGAGATGCCCTATGCAGCTCGACTAAAGAAACCCCAGCTCTACTCGGTTGCTTATTGCCTGCTCAGAGATGATCTATGCCGGGGTTAAATGCCCAAACCCAGAATTAATGGACATGCTCCACCTTAAGAAAACCAAATCTCTTAGAGCCACATGCTCCAGTGAATTAAACACAGGAATAAACAGGACATGCTGGAGGGATAGATTCCTGCCCCAGAGACTTCCCTCACTCTGGAATAGAATCCCAGTTTTGGCAGAGCCCTTCCCCAAAAATCTTGAATGGAGGGGAAAATGAAATTTACCCCTGGGATCACTTCAGTGGCCCTGCTAGACAGAGGCCCAGGAAACAAATTTTAAAAAGGAGCCAAAAATTCTGGCTAGGCTTATAAATGCCCTTGGGCAGATAGCCAAACCTACCTAGGAACCTATAACCTACATGCTCTAGGGACCTAAACCTTGTCACCACAATAAACAGAACATGCGGAGGATAGATTCCTGTCCCAGAAACTTCCTTAAAAATAAACTACCTATCTATATCAAACAAAGCTCCCCATTAGCACTCTTCAAGAAAAATCTTAGATTGGATGGGAAATAAAATTCACCCTGGGATCACTTCTGTGTCTCTGATCAATGGCACAGGAAAATAAATTTCTTGGGTGGCAAAGCCAACCTTTTGGCTGGGCAAGGCCCAGGGCCGATAGCCTAGTACCTACTATGAACCTATGAACCTGGGCCTTTTGGGCCTTTAAAAAGGTAATATGGGGACAGAAGGCCTTGGCCAGTATTCAGAAGCATAGGGTGACAGGTGCAAACCATCTGTGGAAAACAAGGCTTGTCTATCATGTCATCACAGGCAGACAGAGACTGGATCCCCTTTGAATGACACCAGAAGCTCAGCCATTGTTGAAGTTTATTGTTTTTCGTATCTTTGGGGGAAGAAAAGATGCTCCAATGGGTATGCCGGGGTGATGATCAAACTACTATATATCTCTTGTCATGTTGTCCGGGGAGGTATGTCTCAAATCTTTCACACAATGTACCCATCATATGTACCTGTTCTGGAGTGATGAAAGTGCTTGTGTTATGGGGAAATTGCATGACAGACAACTGACAGAAACCCTTTCCCCTTTGTCCAGCATTGTCCAAATTAATTTTACTAGTGTGGGGTACCACCGGGTTTGAGGCCACTGCTTTGGTGTTTTTGTTTTTCTGGCATGTGGGATGCATTGCTTTTTTCTTGGGAAACACTCTCTTTTTTCGAAATATTTGTATTCCCCAGTATGGAATGTTATTTATGTGTGTGTTTTGTGGTGCTTATATTGTAGGTCTATGTGAAATTTGGTGTTGGGGTTGTATTCCCCCTCTGTATTGCCCAGTAGGGTTGCAATTTGGTTTTGACCCTCCCAGCATGGGTGCATAAACCCTATGAAAAATACCCCTTTAAAAGTATGATAAGCCTGCTGAGGTTAGCAAATGACCTTTGGGCAAACTGTCAGCAAGTAATGTCATTGCACCCTGTAACTCCATATTTCTTTTAAGTGTAAAAGTCTTAGTTTGGATTGAACCCCCCTTGCCAACTTTTGTGTGTGTGTCTGTTTTCCCTGGGGAACAACCTTTAGACTACTCACCCTTAAAAGTGGTATACTCATCTTTGTCAAGTCTGATGATGTCACCATCCTACAAATATACCTGTGGAAAAAATCCCAATAATGTGTATAACGTTGTGTAAATGTGTACTGCTGTAGTATCATAATTTGTTAGGAGGGGAAAACCTGCCCTTTCCAACTTTTGTGTGTCTCCCCGGGGAAAAACATTTTGGAGACTACTCACCCCTTAAAAGTTATACTACTTTGTCAAGTCTGATGATGTCACCATCCTACAAATATACCTGTGGAAAAAAAAACCCCGTAATGTGTATAGCACATGTGTAAATGCATACTGCTGTAGTACTTTTTAGTTTTTGGAGGGTTTAATCCTGCACTTGGGGTTTTGTGTGTTTGGGGGTGACCGGCTACTCACACCCCTTTAAAAATGGTATACTCAACTTTGTCAAGTCTGATGATGTCACCATCCTACAAATATACCTGTGGAAAAAAAATCCCCGTAATGTATTAGTGCGTTGTGTAAATGCATACTGCTGTTTTATAATGTAGTTAGTTGGGGTGAATCCTGCATTTGCCAACTGTGTGTGTGTTTTCCCCGGGGGGCAGCATTTTGGAACTACTCACCCCTTAGGCGGTATACTCATCTTTGTCAGTCAAAGTCACCATCCTACAAATATACCTGTGGAAAGGGAAAAAATAATGTGTATAGCATAGGTAAATGCATTTTAGTATCATAAAATATTTGGGGAGTTTGAATCTACTTGTTTACTGTGTGTGTGTGTTCCAGGTGTGTGACACCATTTGGGCAATGTGGGTGGGTTTTTACTAGTGTATGACATATCACTGACAACTGTATGTGCATTAACATGTAAAGGGAGCTGTCAAACCATATACATACATGTGACCTCAATTATTTCATAGGTGGGTACTCTGCTTTCTCCATGAATGCATCTGTTATCTTTGCCAGACTGTGCTGGCACTTTCCAGACCAGGTCACTTCTGTATGCTAGTGACAAGCTTAGCCACTGCAGTGATCCCTGGGCTATTTTTCTTTTTACATCCACTCATCATGGTTTCTATTGGGGTGTGAGTGAGGGTTTTCTTGAGGTATATTTGAATCCTGTTCCAAAGCAAGCAAAATCTGACAAAGATAACTAATCATTATAGGTGTGCAACAACCTCTGTGGATCTGCATGCAAACCCTTTTTTTATGTGCTCCACAGAGGATTTCAAAAGGGAATGTGATTAACAAAGGGAGATGACTAAAACATGGCTCTATGTATACATTAGTACCTGTTCCACATTTTGGGGCTACTACCTATGTGTACTCTGGGGGTACTTTGTTTCTAAAAGTGGATAACTATGCTTTCTTTGGCTTATAGCTTTGTGAGTTTGACACCCGGTATCTGTCTCTATGATACCCCTTTTTGGGGGATGTGTGTGTCATCTGGAGAATAAAGTATAGCCCACAGTATGCATTTTCATCAACTGCAGACATATCCTACTGTGTTTGCTTGTACCTAAAAACTATATGCCAAACAGGGGTGGTCCCAGGATGAGTGCAGGGAATACCAGTTGTTACTGGCATAGAATTGTACATGGAGGCTGCAAATGTTACTGTGTGTCCTACATTTGTGTCAGTTGTCAATCCATCATCTAACAATTGTTTATGGTCAGTCTGTTGAGGTATGTATAATACCAGAATGTGGGATGGGTATGTTTCTGGTGAGTATAACTTGGCTTTTGGACCTCCCCCCCCTCACCTATACCCTTGTTAACTGTCTTGAAGTCTACTAGGTGTAGGAGCCATGATCTGGCCTTTAGGGAACCTAAGTGGTATGGTGCAGTGTTTGCAGGTTCATAATGTCTCTGTTAATGAATTCCATAATGCTGTGATCCATAGCCTTTAACATTTGTCTGGCTTATAGGATGAGAGTTTCCAGGATCTGTTGTAGTTCTACCCTTAATCAATTTATGTTAACATTTCCACTGGGTGTGAAGAGGGTGGATAGGTTTAGGAATAATTATATTAGAGGGTCACCCAGGTTTGAAGGTTAGTAGACCAAGCCAGGTAGGCAGGATTAAGTTGGTTTGTACATGTGCTGAGGAGGGATGCAGAGTATAATGTGAAATAGATGCTAAGGATGAAGCCACCAGATAACAGGAAAAGAGGAATGCCTAAGATGAGTTTTATTGCTGTGGTGAGAGGACATGCAGGTGGATGGTGTGACAGCACAAGATGCAGAGGGCAGGAAGAAATGGAAACAGATGATCTACTGTGGAGACCCCTAATGGGAGCAACCGAAAGGAGAAGAAGAAGACGTTGTAGCTCAACCCTTGTGGACTGTTAACACCATTACCATGCATCATTCCACAAGTATGTAACCTGTATAGAGGCTGCATCTGGACAGAGTGTTTAGGTGAGTGGTGACCTCATATGTCAGCTTGTGTATGACGCAGCCAGGGACACTGTGCAGTACCATTGCCAATGTGGTTTGGACTTTGGTAAAGAGATGTTTTAACTAGAGTGTCTGTGAATCATCAGGTTTTACATTCTTCAGGTCTGGAAATGTGGCCCTTGTGTGATGACAGGGTGGTGAAATCCGCATTCAAACTGTCTGACAAGAAATTGGTAATGACAGGCAGATAAGTGTACTTTGTGACCATTTACATTAACTGTGACCTGATCTGAGACTTCCCCTGTAGATTATACACAACACTGAAGAAAGCTTTAGTGTTGTCTTTGGAATCCTTGCCATTTTGTATTTTGAAGCTTGCCTTGTATGTTTATTGAGGATTGTATTTTCCCAATGATACTGACCAGAGGTTATCCCTTCTTGGTATGTAACTTTTTTTGGTACAACTTCACACCTTCTATTATATATTTAGTTTTTGGCAGGGGTCCATGAGACTAATGCACTTTTACTGTATAAGTGAGAATTTCTTGGGTTTTGTAGCACGGTCCATGCAACCCTGTAGGTGAACAGTGTGCATTTAAAGGATTATGCAGCTGGGACAGTGTTAACCTTAGTAATGCAAACCAATGACAGATAAAAAACAGCATCACCCACAGCACAGTGTCAACCCGTGTCATACACACACATGCGTACTCAATTTCCAAAATGTTTTAGTACAATGCATACTGGCCACCAAAAAAAATATGGAGTGTTAACACTGGCCAATACAGGGCATGTCCCCCTTTCCCATGTGTCCAATATGCATGTACATGCAGACAGTGCACCTCCACCATGTTCACAAATGGACACCTGCAAACCTGTGTTGCACACCCCCACACTTACTGTCCACTGTATAAATGCTGCTACAAAATCAGCCAAGTGGCACATAGGCAAACAAAACACAATTGGAATAAACACTGGTGAAAACAATACAACATTGCTAATTACAGCTTTAATGCATCATGCCTGTTTAGTTTCCCTTCAAGGATATCATTACACTTTACTGCTGACAACATGCTACACATCCAACCATTGCTATACTTTTTTAAAAAGTCACCCTGTGTATCAGCACCATGTAAGCCTTTTCCCTGCATCAATGTTACAGATGACAGGAGGTGGCACAGGTTTCATCATATGCACAGGGTGTGTTGTTGGTTTGCCAAAGGCCTACACTGAGCCATACAATTGACATGTGTGTGTGAATGAGGGCCATGAGTACTGTTATGGGCCAATGTTGATGTAATGTGTGCAGGTATGTGTTTGCCCTAGGTTTTTAGTTTATGTGTGTGTTCCAACATGTGGCTGCCATATATGGGGATTTGTGAGACAGCTACAGACTGTACCTGGCGGCTTTACAGATCACCATCTCTGGCCGATAGGAACCCGTGCCTGGCAGGGGGGCTACAGACAGTATCAGGTACTAATCCAAGGGGTATCAAAAAGGTTGACATATTCCACTGGAAACCAGGTCCCTGCTGGGACTGGCCAGAGCCATGTGCACGTGGTCTGCTAGGATGGTCTATGGACAGCCCCCCCCCTTTCTGGCACTACAGGGTGGCTGTGACTTGCTGGACATCCCCCGGCGACCTCCAGCTTTCTGATGTTGCTGGCATACATCCACCCTACTTCTCAACCATCCGCTGTCCTGACACATGGACATGACATTGTGGAGGACATCCAATGTCTCACCCCAACTTCTATCAATGACCTCAGTGTAGTTACTTTTGGCACCTGCTAGGTCACGGATACTGTCATTTACAGAGGTGTTATGAGCCCTCTGTGCCCTTAGGGCTGGTGTACCGCTCCATTTGTGTCTGTGCCTCCATGACAGCCTGGAACATGCTTTTGGTAGAAAGAGGGTGGACGTCTGCCAGGGGGATGATGAAAACCCGCAGTGCTCTGACAAGAACCCTGGGGATCTGCCCATGTGGTACCATTCCAGACATCTGGCTATGGCTGCTGTGTCCTGATACATTTTGCCACACTGTCCTGGCCAGTGCCCCCTACACTGTCCCTCAGCTAAGGGAAATGGTGATGATGGATGTACAGGCAGTATGACTTTGTGCATGGATGGGGTGGAGACTTGTGTACTGTCAATTGGTGGCCCAACAACAGACCCTGACAAACCTGCCTGTGCCTCAACACACCTATCCTCATCATCACTGTCTGTCTCAGTGACATCAGGTTCCCTGCTGTACTGAACCAGCCCCACCTCAGCACCTGTGAGAGGAAAACAGGAAAAACACTTTAAGACCTGAACATGATGTCAGACCACATGCGGGACACATGTGCACATGCCCTGCCCCATGCACACATTTCACATAAAACACAACCCCACACACAAAATACACTCCTCCTAAAAGACACACACAACCCCCAGCAATCACAGAACATAACAATAGCAGGTGATGGTGGGGTACAGTATCACAAGCA
>NW_025055013.1:0-7369 GCF_019279795.1 Protopterus annectens
AGAAGTAGTAGAGCTATAGAGTGAAAACAGGGGGCTCCTGCAGCAGATTGTTGAGCTGTGCAGGCCACACTCACACACAGAACCAACAGAGGAACCCATCCCAGTGGAAACCAAGGTATGTGTTGGCCTAAGAATACTAGCAACAGGTACCTTCCAGAGACCAACTGGCGATATGATGGGGATATCACAGGCATCAGCCTCCAGGGTACTGCACCAGTTCCTGGATGCCATGTCACCACATGTCAGTGATCATATATATGTCCCTAATGACCGTGAGGTTGTGGCCAGCAATATGCCTCTTCCAGCAAATAGCGGATACCCTGAGGTGCTGGGTGCAATAGACTGCCATACGCATCAAAGCACCAGCCGAGAGCGGGTAGAGTCTACATTAACCGCAAGGGATACCCTCCATCAACTGCCAGGTTGTGTGTGATGCCCAGGGCATAATAATGAATGTGTGTGCTGGCTGCCCTGGGAGCTACCACGATTCCCACATCTGGCATCTGACGCAGCTGTACCAATCATTTGCCAATGGGGACTTCCCACACGGACACCTAGTGGGGGATGCTGGTTATGCACTTGAGCCGTGGCTGATGACACCCATCAGAAATGCACACACACCTGAACAGGAACGCCATAATGAGGCACACGCACAAACACGTAATATCATAGAGCGTGTGTTTGGGCTGCTCAAGTCACGGTTCCGGTGTCTGGACACATCTGGTGGAGCTTTGCAGAACACCAACTACATGTACCCAAATGATCATGATATGTGCTATGCTACATAATATGATCCTGCGGAAACAGCTGCAGCAGGACCGGCACAGGGCTGGGCCAAACATCCCCCCACCGTTGCCAAGGCCACCACAGGCAGGGGGTGACTCGGAGGAGGAACAACCTGACCTTGTCCCAGTAGGCAGAAGGAGGCGTGCCCAGTATGCCCTGGCCTTGGCAAAGAGGCAACGCATAGCACATATGCTTGGTCAGTAGGAACACTGGGACTGATACCCGCCCTGACTCACTCATACAGTAACAGGGATGCCTAACATGACACAACCTGCTTCCAAACGTACAGGGAGTGTAGTATGTGCATCCGACAGAGGCAGCCCTGCAGCACCACCCGAGGCATGAATGCCATGTGTTAAGTAATGTAACACCATGTATCATATGCACACCTGAGGACCATGACTAACATCCACCCTCACCAATCATAAACCACAAAAACACAAACCCACCTCATAGCTATCACAAGGGATAGGAACCTAGATGTAATGCTACCCAATGCCAAAGGTATAAACAGCAAGATGTGTGCAGTGTAAATGCACACAGTATAGGGAATGCACATATCAGTGCTGTAATAGAAAACAGGGTCAAAGCCCACATCAGCACCCTGACACTACCAGGGTCACACCTCATACAGTGATGTACATGTGCAAAAACATGGAACAAGATACAAAATTTGGGTTACTACCAATAAATGGCATGGATAACCACACACCCCTGTTGTTACCACAACAAGAAGCAACATGGATTAGCCATGGTCAAACACCAATGGCTAAAACTGACTACTACTATATAGCTTGCTGCAGACCACTGTCCTAATAGCAGGAACTGCCCCAGGCCTATGTTCACAGGTTCATACTAGGCTATCTACCCTAGGGCAATAACCCCAGACCAGAGTTCCGGGGAGTCTGCCACCCTTCACCCTGATGGATCATTTGCCCATTATATCGCTGTGCCTCTGACAAGCGGTGATACTGAGGTTATCCCGGGGGCATAGCTGCAGCGTCCCATCCATTGATTAAGATCGCACTTGAACAAAGCCAGTGAGGTACTCAGCCTCACATGTACCAGGATGTTGTTCCACAGCATAGGGACTCTCTGGTGGAATCTGTCCTCCAGCACATCCTATTAATATCTGTGTTGAGGTTTAAATCTCCTCCCCCTGTAGTTCTGAGGGATGTAGAGGTCTTGAGGTTAAGCGGACATTAACTCGGGTTTTGGACATGGCTTGGATGTCAGGCACAGGTCACCTCTGAGCAGCGGTAAGTCATGGAATCAAGCTGGAATTCCTTCAGTCGGGCAGCATAAGAAATATGTTTGAGACCCTTTCTCCTCCTGTCAGGAATGGGGCCCATCCAACCCTAGGTGTCGGGTCATAAAATGCTGAATGGGGCATTGCACTCAATCAATGGTCCGATGAGTGAAGAGTACGGGGGAACAATGACCTCCCGGGATCTAGATGTGAATCCCTGCATGATGAGGTGGGCAATGTAAAATTCTACCAACTACCCTGGCAACGTGAGTGTCAAACAAAGGTTACTGTCAACCGGGTGCCCAGGTCCCTGATAACCTCCTTTTGCAAGGAGACCTACATGGGAACTAGTGGAACCTTGTTCTTCCCAAAGGGTATGGCTATGCATTGTTTAGTGTTTAATGTAAGGCCATGGCTCTGGCACCAGTTATCCATGTCTATGACCCCTTCTGAAGGATGTCTTTTCAGATGGGTGGCAACTATGGTTCCCAGTTTGCAGTCATCTCCCAAAATTTGTCAGCCATAATCCCTGTGTTTGCTTGGCCCCGAAAAGTAGATGCTGAGCAATAGTGGGCCCAGGACTGACCCTGTGGGACACCACTTGTGACAGTTGTGGGGGTGACATGGCACCACAAGTCTGAACCTGTCTGTTTTGTCACGAGCCAGTTTGCAACCCATCTTTGATGTATGGGTTCACATTTAAGCTGGTGATGTTTTCAATGATACCGAGTGGGGTATTGTGTTGAAAGCCTTTGCCAGGTCAAGGAGGCTGTGTGAGTGCCTTGCCCTTGTCAATGGCCTTGGTGTCTGTTGAAACAGTCAACCAAGTTTAAAAGGCATGATCTGCCCTCGACAAAGCCTAACTGGTTTGGATCTAATGTCTGCAAGTCCCCTATGTCCTCATATGACTTCCATTTGATCTTCTCCATAGCTTAGCAGACCCTGCTTGTCAAGCTGATGGGATGGTAGTTTCTGGTCTGGAGGCACCCCATGTGAAGTGGGTCCACCATTGACATATGCCACTCCTTGGGAACATATCCTGAGTTGAGGCTAAGATCAAACAGCTGCCCTGACTGCGGGTTTAATTCTTGAGTGAGTTCATGGAGCACAAAACCAGGGACACCATCTGGTCCCATGGATGCTGTGTTCTTTCCCTTGGATAGAGCAGTTCCCACCTGAGCATTTGAGATGTTTGGGGGCTACAATCCTTTTTCATGCATACTCTCCAGTTGTGGTGGAGGGGTGGGGACAAATCGGCACTGGGCCTGTCAGCCAGGGTGTTGGCAATGGCTGTAGGTTAGTGATATTTACAGCATTCTGAGCCTATTCTGAGCATATCTGGGAGTTTCCTCCCAGGTGTGTAACATGTATAAAAGGCCTCATGGTTGTCCCTGAGTCCTTAGTGGGTTTACTCCCAATATTCGCCTTGGATGATTTCATGGGGAACTCAGTGTTTCACCTATATTGAGCAGGGGTGTCACCCTTCCACGGATATCGCTCTATCTTGTAGTACCTCCTTCCTTGTGTTGTAGAGCTTGTTTATGGCTGAGGTCCACCACACTGGACGCTTGCCTCTGGTACAACGAGTCTGTGTTTTGTTTGGGATTGCCTGATCCATGCAGTCCTGAAGGTGCTGGTAGAAGGCAGTTGTAAGTGATACAGTGGCTTGGGTAATGGTGTCTGCTGGTTTGGGGGGTTTGAAAGAGACCACACCAGTCATTAGAAGTGTGTAGGCTTCTGAGAAGTTCTGCACTGTGGTCTTTTCTATCTGGGGTGGGGTGGGATGTGGACTGCCACTGAGAGTAGGTTATGATCTGGTCGCAGGAATGGTGGGTATACCCCTGGTGTTGAACATTGTGCCCCCAAAGTTTGTGATGATGAGATCTACTATGTTGTCACCTCTTGGGGGGATGGTGACTAGTTGTTCCATGGCATGTGAGTGTATGAACTCTAGGAACCTGTGGGCTAGAGTGTTGGGGCTGGAGTACTGATCCCAGTCTATATTTGGATAGTTTGAATCACCCAGTGTGATGGTGTTTGCAGGTACATGTATCCCGCCACTGTTTTCATGAAAGTTTTGGAGGTACCTGAGTTTCAGAGGATGGCCTGTAACATGCTACAAACTGCAGAGCAGTCTTGCCTATGGTTAATTGCACCGGATGGTGTCCAATGCATCGAGTGTTCCCACCAACCATGAGGTGAGGGTGTCCTTGATGAATATGGACACCCACCCTCCTTTCTGGTGTTGTCCGGATTGTGGGCTGGAATGCATGATAGAGGTAACACTTGATAGTGCCAGGGTGCTGTCAGAAGGTGTGAACCAGGTTTCAGTCACAGCACAGACATCAATGTTCCCATACTGAGAAGGGTGTCGAGGGGTGCAGCTTGAGGTTGAGACCTCTGGCATTGAGCAGCATTACCCTTAGTGTTTCCTTTGCTGTCGTCTAGGGTGGTAGGTGTACAATCTGATCCTTGCATAAAGAGGCACAATGGGGGGGGCATGAGCCTTAGTCAAAATCCAGAAGCCCATGGGTGACAGGTGCAAGCTGTCCCTTGGATCAGTGTGGCCTGTCCAGCATGTCATTGAAGGCAGACAGACATTGGACCCCTTTGAATGACATTATAGTTTAAGACAAATTACAGCTGATCATCCTGTCTCTGTTTAGGTGGCATCATACTTGGTGAAGGTAGGATACTGCTCAAGGTCAGGGTCATACCTTCCTGGCCTACATAATCAGAGAGATCCTCTATGACTCTTTTCATGTAGTCCAGGGAGGTACATCTCAGGTTGTCCCCACCAGCATGGATATTGACTGAGTCATACTTGTACTTGCAGTTCAGTGACCTGAGTGCCTGCATTATGTGGTGGATTCCAGTGCCCAATAGGCAGCTTACTGTGACCTCCTTACTCAATCTGGTGAGTTGGATGTCAGTGTGTCTGGCTATGGAGTCACCTATGACAGGTGTGCCTGCCATTGTGTTTGGCCGTAATGGCTGTGACTGTTTGGCTCACTGACTCTGTGGTCTATGTGTTGCATGTGCTGTGCCCTGTGGAGGCAGTTGTGTGGGTGTCTGCTGTGGTGGCCTCTGCTGTTCTGGTAGATGTCATCATAGCCTCCAGTATGTCTCTGTGTGTCTATGTGTATGATTTGAAGTTGTGATAGTGATATGTGAGACTGGGTTTGTGGGTGTGTGGTTATCTTATCCTACTCTCTGGTCTTGCCAGTCCTATGTTGAGATAGGTCAGCCTCCACTTTGGCTATAGAGTTGCATCTCTCATGTTTTTGTTTATGGGAGAAGGAGAGGGGTTTTCAGTGAAGGCAATGTAACATTGCCTCGATATTCCCAGGTCCACCAGATGAGTAGGAGAGGACAGTAGCAACCATCCCTTGACATGCTAGAAGGAATAGACAAAACAATGTGGAATACAGGAAGATATCAAGCCCCCAAACCACATTACATTGCTGATGACAACACCTACACATACACCCTAGTGTCAAAGTTTCATAGTTTACTACTAGGCTATCGCCCTACTGCATTTATAAGCCTAGCCATAGTGATGTGGCTATTGCCACCCTCATAGTGGTAATATGAGTACTGCATAGATACGAAATATTGTGCCTCTGACTTAGTAGTGACTCATTATGACCACCTTACATAATTGAATAACTGACTATGCCTCTGTCTAGTCTGTGCCCCTGTCCACATGCAGCTGTCCAGATGTCTCTTTAAGAGAGTCAGTGAGGTACTCTGTCTAACATGAACTGGGATACTCTGCTAGAGTTTGAGATGCCTCTGAGTTATGACTCTGTCCCTTCAGCATGTCCTATACATGTATGTGCTGAGGTTCAAATCTTTAGCTCCCATGTTTCTGGTGGATGTGGATTGCTTGCAGTGGAGCATGTCTACCAAATCCTGATTGGACATGGTCTTGTATGTCAGGCATAGGTCACCTGATGTATGTGGTATGACACTGAAAAAGCATGTTTTTAGTTATTCTGGAAGTATATGACGTGTTGTAGATCCTGATCTTCATGGAAAGGTACTTGGGGGGTCTCTCCAGCTGCTGCAAGTGCTGGTTGAGGTACCAAATGGGGCTGTATTCAAGCATGGGCCTGAAAAGGGGAGAAGTATAGTGGTACAATGACCTCCTATGGTCTGGATGGAATACCCTCATGATAAGGTGGGCAAGATAGAAAGTCTGTCAAACAACTTTGGCAACATGGGTGTCAAATGAGATGTCACTATCTACATGTGTCCCCAGCTGTCTGATTTGTTTCCTGTACTCATTGGGTTGCTGTCTATGTACAGATCTGTGGGTACTGTGTTCCTCCCAAAGGGGATGGCTACACATCAGTTGCAGTCAGTTTCAGGCCATGAGTCCAGCACCAGCTATCTGTCTGTGTGACGGCAGTCTGTAGGATGTGTGTGCTGGCTGATGTATTCACTATGGTGCCCAGGTTGCAGTCATCTGTAAACTTTGTCAGCCACAACCCTCCTATGTTGCTTTCACATCTGAAAAGTAAATACCAAATAAGAGAGGTCCCAGGACACAACCTTGTGGGACACCACTTGTGACTGGCTTTGAACCTGACAAGGCACCTGCAATGTTGACATTATGGGTTCTGTTTCTGAGCCATTTTGCAACCTATGCTGTGACATATGGTGTTATATTTCAGCTGTTGAGCTTGTCTATGATGCCTGAGTGGAGTATTGTGTCAAAGGCCTTAGCCAAGCGCAGGTAGGTTGTGTGGACTGTGTAGCCCTCAACAACGGCTCTACTGACAGTTTCAAAGTAGTCAAGTTGGTGCAAAGCAGGATCTGCCCTGTACAAAGCCGAATGGGGGATAAAGGGTCTGTAGGACACCAATGTCTCTGTGTGGAAGCTCCATAATGACCCTTCACAAAGCTTTGCAGACAAGGCTGTTTAAGCTTGTGTGGTGGTAGCTGCCAGGGTCTGTGGAGGCATCTCCTTTGTGGAGTGGGACCACTGTTGCTGTACGCCAGTGTTCAGGTACAGATCCTGTAGCAAGGCTAAGGTTAAATAGCATCTGCATATACAGGTTTAGCTCCATCTTTAGTTCACATAGCATGCAACTGGGGATACCATCAGGTCCCATTGATGCTGTGTACTGGTCTTGGCTGACTGCGGCTCTCACATGGACATCCAGGATGACAGTGAGGTTACATACAGCTGTGATAACTATCATCTTTTGGGGGTGAGGTAGGGGGTACATTGCACTGAACTGGTCTGCCAGGGTGTCACTAATATCTGTCAGGTCACTGGAATATAAGTTGTTGTGTACCAAATCTGAGCATATATGAGGGTTGGGT
>NW_025055014.1:0-9431 GCF_019279795.1 Protopterus annectens
CTAATAACACCCCACAGTCAGGGCAACAATATACCAGTAGACCTGGTCATCAACACAACATGGGGGACAAGTGTGCTCCATACCCGAGGTAAATTCTCCTCCTTTGTTGGTTGGAATCTGCAGACCACAAACTCATCACCCTTGATATCCACATACCACCCTCTCCTCCTCAAGGAAACAACAGTGAAAAACTTCTCCAAAGCAAACGTTACGCTACTTAAGACAGAGGTGGCAAACTTCGGTTACTCCCATGCAGAATGACAGTTTGGTTGAATCTGCTGTAGCCTACACAAAAGCACTCTACAAGCACTTACATGAGTGCATGGACCATGCTATCCCGAACAAAAGCAAGACCCATTCCTCCAAAAAAAGGAAACCAGTCTCGTGGGCCCCGGCCATAAACGAGCTCTATAATAGAAGGAAGAAATTATTACAAAAAAAGAGTAAAAACCCAGGAATGGAGGAGGTCCCTGACCAACCTTAGCAAAAAGCTAAGATCCCTTATAAAATCCTCAAAGGCGAGCTTTGAAAGAAAAATCCAACGGACACCAAAGACAACCACAAAGCATTTTTTAGCTATGTCAAGAACCTAAATGGCAACTCTCAGATCTGCTCTGAGCTACAGCACAACGGTTCAAAATTCATGGAACCAACTGATATCACCAATATACTGGCAGATAGGTTGAGTGCAAAACCCTCACCCCTAAAGGGCACATATCTATACCAGAAGATTATGCTGCCCCCGTAATCACAGACACCCAGGTGAAAATGGCACTGTCTAAAGCAAAAAACCCAGCATCCATGGGACCAGACAGCATCCCAGGCTGCGTGTTTCATGAACTCCAAAATGATCTAATCCCTCACCTAAATACCATGTTCAACCACAGCCTCACCTCAGAATATGTGCCCACTGAGTGGTGCGTGGCAACAGTTGTCCCGTTTCACAAGAGAGGAGCCACCACCGACCCCGGGAACTATCGCCCCATCAGCCTGACGAGTCTTGTCTGCAAGGCCATGGAGCGCATCATCATGGAACTCATAAACAACAACATTGGGAACCTACAAACCCTAGAACCTACCCAGTTTTGTTTCGTAAAGGGCAGGTCATGTCTTCTAAACCTGATTGACTTTTTCAAGACGGTCACCAATGCAATCGATGAGGGAAAGGGTCCACACAGCATACCTTGAACTTATGAAAGCCTTTGATACCTTTCCCCACTTGGAATTATAGACAAACTCACTAACCTAAATATAAACCCCTACATTACAAGATGGGTTGCTAACTGGCTCACGGACAGAACCCATACAGTGAAAATAGGAAACGCTAGGTCCGACTCCAAACCTGTGACAGGTGGAGTACCCCAGGGCTCAGTCTTGGGACTTCTCCTGTTCGGTATTTACTTATCCAAGGTACAAGCAAACACAGAGGGACTATGGCTAACATAGTTCACAGATGACTGCAAACTGGTTGCCATATCTTACTGAGTTAGATATCCTTCAAAAGGGTCTCTCTGAAACAGATACATGGTGCTATAATCATGGCCTCAAGCTAAATGCCAGAAAGTGCATTGTCATCCCCTTTGGGAAAAGCCAAGTACTTACGAATTACCACATAGGTGGCAGCTCACTTAACACAGAGTGTGTGATAGAGACCTAGGGACCCAGGTCGATAGTAACCTCTCCTTCGATAACCACATAAAGTGGTTAGAAAATCCTTCTACATGGCCCACCTTATCGCAAAAGGGTTTGCATCTAGAAAAAAGGAAGTTATTGTCCCCCTCATCTTATCACTCATTAGACCCATTATTGAGCACAATGCCCCATTCGGGATGTACCTTACTAGACACCTGCAACAACTGGAGAGGCCTCAAAAATATCTCACCAAGAGGATAACGGGCCTAAAACAGATGCTGTATGCCACCAGGCTAAAAAAACTCCAACTGTACTCGGTTGCATACTGGCTACTTAGAGGTGATCTCTGCCTGACCTACAAGGCTATGTCAAACCCTGAATTGCTGGAAATGCTCCACCTAAGGAAAACCCAATATACCCGAGCTACATGCTCTAGGAACCTTAACCTAACCTCAACAATAAACAGGACTTGTTGGAGGGACAGATTTGTGTCCCAGAGACTCCCCCTGCTCTGGAATAAGGTCCCCATATATGTGAGGCAGAGCACCTCATTAGCGCTCTTTAAGAGGAATCTTGATGAGTGGATGGGGAACAGGGAATTCACCCCGGGAATCACTTCTGTGACTCTGCTCGACAGAGACGCAGGTAACTAAATCACGTGGGAGGTGCAAGCCAAAACATTTTGGCTAGGTTTAATTATGCCCTAGGGCCAATAACCTAGTTACCTACCTATGACAATCCTGCAAGCTCTGGGGTTCTTGGCTTCTTGCATTTTACTCACTCCATATGCCAGACTGCATATGAGGAAACTACAATGGTACCTAAAAAGCCTTTGGTGTCAACACTGTGAAGACCTGGAAACTCTTATACCAATGATACCTTGTTTAAGGAAAGATTTTCTTTGGTGGGCAGCAGCATGCAACCACAACAAGGGACTACCCTTCTCACAACCCCACGCCACCCAGACCCTCACCACAGATGCATCAGATTATGCTTGGGGTGCACACCTGGCTGGCAGGTGCATACAGGGCCAGTGGAGCCCACACCAAATACATCTGCACATCAACCAAAAAGAAATGTTAGATGTCCAGCACGCACTGACAGCTTTAGACCCCTACTCTCCTCAGGGGCATTACTAATCAAAACAGATAACACCTCTGTAATGTGGTACATCAACAAGCAGAGAGGGACTCACTCGTACCCTCGGTGCAGGCTCACCATGACCTTTTGGCACACGGTCTCAGCCATGCAACTACACCTGTTACCACAATTCCTGCCAGGCTCTCTAAACTACAACTTAAGCAGAAATCTTCTGGACCCACACGAGTGGCAGCTAGACCAAACAACCTTCACCCTTGTAACTCAAAAATAGGGCATCCCGAAGGTCGACCTCTTTGCTTCCCACTCCAACCATCAGCTCAGCAAATTCTGCACCAGGGAGCCTCACTGCAAGGCCTGGAAAGTGGATGCTGTATCCTTCCAGTGGGTCAACCTCTCGGTTTATGCATTTCCCCCTCTACCACTCATTCCAAGGGTACTGCTCAAAATAAGGGAGGAAAAGCCAAGGACACTCCTGATTGCCACAGACTGGCTATGCTAGCACTGGTGCCCACTGCCCTGCGGCCTGTCACCTCTGCCACCATGGCATTTCCCTTAGATGCCAACACTCCTGACCCCGAGCGATGGAGAATTCATGCATCCCCCAATTGCAGACCCTCAGTCTGGCAGCCTGACTTATTCCCTGACCACTGCACAAGCTGCCAGTCTCAGCAAACAAGTTCTAGATGTTATACGTGAAGCCAGATGCCCTAGCACTAGAAAGTCTTATGCTGACAAGTGGAAAAGGTTTTGCACCTGGATCCAGGCTAAGGGAGGTGGGACGGCACAGCCCTCCCTGCCTCTCATCCTGGATTGCCTTGCTGACATACTACACAGGGGTCTATCCTTTTCTTCTATTAAAATTCATGCCTCTGCTATCTCTGCTCATTTCAGCATAGAGCCACCTCTTTTCTCACACCCTCTCATTAAACAGTTCCTAAGAGGGGCTAACAACTTGAGACGACCCAGGAGAGCACCTACCCCAGCTTGGGACCTAAACTTTGTGTTGGAAAAGCTCACCCTGCCCCCCTTTGAACCAGAAGCTTCAGCAGTTAACGTTTCTCTCTTGGAAGGCAGCCTTGCTTCTGGCCATCACTTCAACAAGAAGAGTATCTGAGCTTACAAGCGCTAATGGCTGTAGAGCCCTTCATCATTTTCCATGCTGACAGGGTCTCCCTCAGGACTAATCCATCCATGCCAATAGTGGAGTCCAGTTTGGCTCTCAACCAATCCATTCATTTGCTCACCTTAATCCTAACCCACAAAATAAGGGAGAAAGGATTCTGCACTCTCTAGATGTGCACAGACAGCTCAGATTCTTCCTAGACTGGACTAAATCATTTAGAAAGACTGATCAATTGTTAGTCAGCTTTGCTGCAGGAGCAGAGGGCAAGGCCATATCCAAACAAACCATTTTCAAATGGATAGCCCACTGCATCCAGTTCTGCTACAAGCAACACAGGGAACCTCCCACCGAGGGGGTCAGGACACTTTCTACCAGAGCAAGCTCCACCTCTGCAGCTTTCCTCAAAGGGGTCCCCACCAGGGACATACTGGAGGCTGCAACATGGACATCTGTTCATACCTTCACCAAGCATTACCACCTGCCTATCTTCTCCAAATCCAGGGCAGGCTTTGCCACCGCAGTCTTGCAGGGCATCCCTAGCCAGCCCCCAGTCTCCTTGACTGCCTACACCCTTTTCTTCAGCTTTGGGAATCAACCCAAATGTGATGACTGCAAAAGTGAAACACGAAGAACATAGTACAGTTGTGTACACTTACCATAAATGTAGATGTTTGAGTGTATTTACTGTTGCAGTCGTGGTTTCCCTCCCTCCATCCCCCTTGTCTCTCTCTCTCTCTCTCTCTCTCTCCTTACAAGGAACTTTGGTATTTACTTTCTACTGGTGGTGTTTTTCCAACATAACCTAGCTCCCTCTTGGGGGCTCCTGACAGGGCAAGAAAAACTGATGTAATGGTGTCGGCTGCCTTATTTTATACCACTGACAACCTGAGGTCAGTCCTGGAGTGACAGCAACCGACACAGAAATACTATGGCTCTGGTATTCGGGCTGACTGAGCGCTACCCTGGCAGGGATAACCCAAATGTGATGACTGCAACAGTGAATGCACTTGAACATCTACACTTATGATAAGTGTACACAACTGTACTTTCTTAACATTGCATCTCTGGAATGTGGCTCATTGGGATGCCAGCCTTTAAAAACTTGACTTTTATTTTCAGCCCAAGACTGGATTCAGTATTTATCCATAAACCTTATAGCAGTCAATCTGTTATTTCCAGGGGGTTAGCTAGAGCCAACAAGATGGTACCCAGCTTTAATATTGGGGGAACAGAATGTTTGATAGGTTAGTTCTGAAAATGCATACTTCTGGTGTGGGGAGTGAGGCCATTAGCTACCTGAGGGGGGGGGGGGTATCCTTAGGCAAATTAAAGAGTTGGCTAAGGGCACTGAAGATGGTTGTCTGTGGAAAAGGATTTAGAGAGTAATCTCACAGTATTTAGAGACCTGTCTGTGGAGTAAAAGATATCCGTATTATCTCAGACTATAAAGAACATTGGTGAACACATGGTAATGTGCAGTCATAACACTGAGAATGCAAATTTCAGGGCAGCTGTGACAAATAACTGTTCTGTTATAAATCCAACTATTCTCTGCTAATGATGATAAATGTCAGCTGCTAAATGACCCCACCCTCAAATAAATTAATGAATAAATAATTTAGACCCTTTCACATGAAGTCGGAGGAGAATGGAAAACTAGTGGTCTGTCAAGCAGCTGTTTCATCCATCAGTCCCCAGGTATTTTTAAAACAAAATCACCAACGAAAACCAAGTGTGCTGACTAGAAAACAAACGTATATGTTAACAAAATACAAGTAGGACAGCCACGGCAATAAAAAGTCTCTTTTAATGCTGACATAGACCATAAAATAGGACAAGTGCTTTCACGTATCAAGTATGCTTCATCAGATCCTCTAAAATCAGATAAAAACCTTCAGTTTAAATACAGTAGTATAACCAAGCAACAGCTCATAACAATTAAAGCTAATTGAATATCAATTGAGCATTAAAAACACAGAACACAAATTCAAACTTTTCTCAGCCTGCGTCCCTTCAATACAGGCTTAATAGAGATACTGTTATTTATTCCTGGATATTTATGTGCTTGTAACCTCAGTATGCAATGAAGTTCTTGTTGTTCAAGGAAGTTATTGGTATCACCCCCTCTGATATTATTGTACACTGGTTGTAAAACCCTAAACAAAAACTGGTGTTCAGGAAATATCATTACATGCTTGGCCAAAGCATTCAGTTCATTCTTTTTGCGTATTTCATATAGATGTTTACTTGTATGTTCCTTCAGCCTCTGAGTAGTTTTGCCCACGTAATAACATGGGCATGTATCACACGTAGCCAAGTACACCAGATTACCAGTATCACAATCAGCATAGAACCTGGGTTCAAATTTAAACAAAGTGTTGGGACAGTTGAATGTTTGTTGTGTACATAAATCATCACAAAATTTGCACTTCCTACATGCATAAGTACCTAATCTTTTGCTCTCTATAGAATGTTTGTCCCACTTATCCTTACATAAAAGCTGTTTCAAGTTAGCATTATTGCGAAATGTAAAGTGTGGAGTCTTGCCTACAGTTCTAGCGGTGGAGTCATCAGTGAGCAAAAGTGGCCAATATTTGTGAACAATATCTTTTACCACTTGGTGGTTACTAGTATAGTCCATGGTAAAGGAAAAATATTTCCTATTCTGTGTTTGAACATTGTTACTGGATGGGGAAATAACTGGAGCTTCAGACTGCACATTATTAACGTGTTGTTATATCCCTTCCCACTTTCTGTATCATGTTCTTCTTGTAACCTCTATCCAGAAACATGCTTTTCATTTTGTGCATCTCCGAATTAAGGGTCTTACTCCCTTCACACATATCCTTTGAACTCTCATATATTGGCTTTTAATAATATTTGGAAACATGTGACGGGGATGCATACTATCATGGCTCAAAAGTCCATTCCGCCAGCATGGTTTTTTAAATAATGTGGTATGAACATTCCCATCCTGATTCTTATAAACAGATACATCAAGAAAATCAACACAATCATAGGAGCTAGTAACAGTAAATTTCAAAAAAATCAGTAGTTAATTCTAACTGCTGTACAAATTGGAGCAAAGAGTTATGATCCCCATCCCAAAACATAAAAACATCATCCACAAATCTTCTATATAATTTAACTCTATTAATATATGGACTATTATGTAGATGGCTTGACTCTCAAAAGTGCATAACTAAATTCGCATAGGAATTAGCACAAGGGGTGCCCATAGCGACACCCCATTTCTGCAGAAAAATCTTTTCACAAAATAGAAACAAGTTATTTTTACTCAAAATAAGCTCCAGGAATGTACAAACTATCTCAACTTCAACTTTAGAGAAGGCTCTTCGTTGTAATAAAACACTTCTTCTGGCATCTATGCCATAATCATTTGGTATACAAGTAAAAAGGTTCTTAACATCCATGGTAACCATCAAAACAGAAGATACATCATTTTTGACAATGTATTCATTGATATCATTTAAGAAGTGCATGGTATCTGTCAGTATGGTGTCAATCATAGGAACCACCTTCTTTAATTTACCTTCAACATAAACAGAAAGTGATTCAGTAACCCAACCACCTCCCGACACAATGGGTCTCATGGGGGGTGATACTACGATTACACATGGCTGATACTGCTTTGATGGAAACTACATGGGTTCATAGGTTTGGTACTAGGCTATCGGCCCTAGGGCCTATACAAGCCTAGCCATAACAATTCCCTGACTATTTCTTCCCACAGTATTTACTACCCTGGACTCCTGTCTAGCAGGGCAACTGACGTGATCCCTGGGGTGAATTTCCTTTCTCCCGTCCAATCATCAAGGTTCCTTTTGAAGAGGGCCAAAGAGGTGCTCTGCTTGACATGTATGGGCAGTCTATTCCAGAGTCTGGGGATTCTCTGGGTCAGGAACCTATCCCTCCTCAAGTAATACTGCTGTTGGTGAACAGAAATGGGATGATGTCTTTAAGAAACGTACCAATCCTTTTCTGCAGCTATCCTTTGAAGGAGTTCCTGCTACTACATCTTCCGATGTGGGTGAGGTTGAAAGCTTTACTAAGACATTAAGAGAACTCAAAACTGATTTGTATAAACTAAAACACTTTGGCAGTGGTTACACTTGGAGGCATGTCTACATTTTTGCATTATTCCAAGAGGCATGCGAGTTCTATGCATGCCGACTTGTGGTGACGCATACCCAGAGTTACTTCGGCAGTGGCAGCAGTTGAATTTGAAGTTTAGTTTTAAGTATATTACTCTTGTGCTTGATTTCTTTAAACCTTTTGAAGATGAATTATCTTTACGAACTGAACGTATGTTTTCTGATTTACGAACCCGGTATCCAGGTGAGCACTTCATGAATTTACTCGACAGTATGTGCTCTAATGTACTTTTATATGAATCCCAACTGCAGCAAACCAAACAAAGAAAACTTCAGCGGGATTATAATGATTTTCATGTTGGTAATGTTTTTGTATGGCTGAGGTTTAATAGTGAATCAGTGACTGATGACAATAATTTTAATGAATTGAATAAAACACAAAATACTCCAATAGTTTCCTCAGTTACCCAAACTGTTTTAAATTTGGAATCTCCTATATCACAAATTATAACTCAAGCAATGCCAGTGATTGATCAGAGAGTAGGAGGTGATTCTGGAGATTCTATGCCTCCGCCTAATCAACAAGTGCTAACATATGCACAAGCAGCAGCACGGCCCAAATCCTTGGCTCCTGTAAAACCCGGGAGTATTGAGCGTTTTTTTACCCCTACCAATTCAACAAAGAACCTTCAACCGTTCTGTCAGTCGAGGGCGACAGAAACAGAAGTTCTCGGGAGACCAGGGCCAAGTGCACAGTCGGAGGACACGCAGATAGGTAGTCTTGTTGTTAGCCTATCTCATTATAACTTATCTACTAGTGAGATGTCCTTATTGAATACAGGTTTATCTTTCGTTCCAGCTATGGCAATGAAACATACGGACACTTTGACTGATGTAAGACTTTTTGCTTGAAATCTTGCTTGCAAATTATTGTTTAATGACTCCAGTGTTTCTGATAATGATAGCAATACTATTACATATCACAGATTAAGTACATTTTCTCCACCACTACCAGCCCGCATTGAATTGTTTGTTAAAATGTGTGAAGATGCCCTGTATAAATATACTGAAAGAGGGAGAATGGGTGCTTTTCATAATTTGACTAACACAGAGAAAGAAGCCTTATAAGTCTTAATGAACAATGATTTGTTAGCTATTAGACCGGCTGATAAAGGTGGGGCAGTTGTCCTTATGAATACTGTTGATTACATCAGAACTATGAATGAAATGCTGGATGATCGTGATTTGTATGTTAAAGTGGATAGATCTTGTGTTAGAATAGTTAGTAATAGGGTACATGATTATTTAGATTAACTATTAATGAATAGATCAATCACTGAGACTTTATTTGTTTTTTTGAAAGTGACTCACCCGGTTATTCCAGTGATCGAGGGACTCTCTAAAATACATAAATCTTTGGTATCACCTAGATTGTGGTGGTATGAATCCTTTGTTAGGGG
>NW_025055015.1:0-6423 GCF_019279795.1 Protopterus annectens
AACAAAACCCAAAGCGCTTTCCCTCAGTTCCAGAAACCTGCATGGCAAACCCCAGGTTTGTTCCAAAGTAGTTCTTAACGGTACCACTTACACTGATCCTGTTGACTTAGCAAACTTGCTAGCAGACAGATTCAGTGCAAACCCCCCCCTTCCTCCCCAAGGCCCATTTGACATCCACGATACTTGCCCTGCACCTCACATCTCCATAGATCAAGTGTTAAAGGCCCTATCCAAGGCAAAGAACACAGCTTCCATGGGACCTGATAGCATCCTAGGCTGTATTCTGCAACATCTCCACCAAGAACTAGCCTCGCCATTGAGCAGCTAATTCAACCATAGCCTAATTACAGGCTTCATTCCAGAAGAGTGGAGAACTGCCATTGTCACCCCTTTGCACAAATGTGGTGCCACTACTGACCCTGGAAACTGTCACCCCATTAGCTTGACAAGTCTGATCTGCAAGGCCATGGAGCGTATTATTATGGACCTCATAAACAAGAACATAGGCAATCTCCAAGCACTTGACCCCACACAATTCAGATTCATTAAGGGCAGATCTTGCCTGTTGAACCTGCTTGACTTTTTTAAGACCGTCAACAAGGCACTGGATGAGGGAAAGTCAGTACATGCAGCTTACCTTGACTTGGCCAAAGCCTTAGACACAATCCCCCATTCGGGCTTTATCAAAAAGCTAACAGAACTTGGCATAAATCCCTATCTCATCAGGTGGGTGGCCAACTGGCTCACTGCTAGGACCCACAAGGTCAAAATAGGTGCCACTACCTCTGACAGCAGACCTGTCAATAGTGGTGTCCCCCATGGAGCTGTCCTGGGATGCCTATTGTTTGGCATTTATTTCTCAGAAGTCCAGGCAAAGACAAAAGGCCTGTGGCTTACCAAGTTTGCAGATGACTGTAAGTTGGGTGCTGTCATTGACTCACCAAATGGTGTTAACATACTTCAAGAGGGTCTCACAGCAACAAATGACTGGTGCCAAAGTCATGGCCTTAAGTTAAATGCAAAAAAATGTATTATCATATCATTCGGCAAAAACACAGCCCCTACTGATTACCACATTAGCGGCAACCCCCTAAGCACACAACCTGTAGTGACAGACCTGGGTACACAAGTTGATAACAATCTTACATTTGACCATCATGTAGCGGCAGTGGTCAGGAAAGCCTTTTACTTGGTTCATTTCATAAGTAAAGGGATTGCATCTAGAAAAAAGGAGGTTATTACCTTTCTCTACTCCTCTGTCATTAGGTCAGTAATTGAGTACAACGTCCCATTTGGTATGTATCTGCCCAAACACATGCTCCAACTGGAAAGGCCACAGAAATATTTTACAAAAAGAATCCACCCTATGTGGACAGGCTCAAATCACTATCACTCTACTCTGTATCATACAGATAGCTCGGAGGTGATCTGTATCTCGCCTACAAGATAGCTCGGAGGTGATCTGTGTCTCGCATACAAGGCAATCTCAGACCCTGCTCTACTACAGATGCTCCATATTTATTTTATTTATTTTACATTTGTTGACTGGGAGAGTCCAACTGGATTACAAGTCCATTTTCAGTGGAGTCCTGGGGAGAAAAGCTCCAAGAAAATACATTTTTAGAAAACATAGTTTTAAGGACAGACTTTTGACATACACTTTCCATAGAAGAGACTTTGACGTACATATTAACTAACAGATAGGATACATTCATTCTCTACAATATAATATTACATTTTAGAATATATTCCTAGGTTTTGGATTCCTGTGATAGATTTACTATCAGAGTAAAAGCAGAGAGACGTAGAATAAGGCTCCGAGAGAGCAGATGATGCTCGCTATAGTTGAGAAGGATAAATTGATTTGCTATATGTCTTCACCTGGTTTTAGTTGAGAAGGATAACAAATTGATTTACAATATGTCTTCTCCTGGTTTTAGTTGCTTATGGAAAGCACAATGTTGCTGGGGTACTTTTCCCTAACTCCTGGAGAGATGGGTTGAGCAGTAGATTAACAGTCCTACATGGGTACAGTACTATGATTGGGTGGCTTAGCAGAGTTACTTAAGTTAGGTGAAGTGTTCTAATGAGACATTTCTTGAACTGTGATGGGAATTTGTTGTCAGTTATGAGGGCAGGAGGGAGTTCCAGGTTTTTGCTATACAGTGGCTGTAGACAGACTTACCAGCTTCATTGTTATATTTGGTTACTTTGAGGAGGTTTTGTGTGCTAGACCTCAAGGGCCTGGCAGTTGTATAGGGTTGGAAAAGATTTTGTAGGGCTGGGGTGTTTTCAGAGTTATGTATTATTTTGTGGGTTAGTGATAGTTGATTGAGTTGAAGTAGTAGTGGTAGTTCTAGCCAATTGAGTTTTTTTAGGCATTCAAAGTGATGTGTTCTGATGGGAGAGGTTGTAGCGAATTTGGCTGTCTTATTATAACAACTGTCAAGTTTGTTAGGTCGGATTTGCAGAGATTTGTAAGCACGGGGGAGGCATAAAGTAGGGTGGATAGTAGGTGAGTCCTTGCTATTGTAGTTTTGTAGTGGTCAGTGAAGAATTTTTTATTGCGATACAGTAGGCCAAGCTTTTTATGTAGTTTTTTTATGGTTAAAGAAATATGTAGGTCAAATCTAAGGTGATTATCTATTTCAACCCCTAATAGTTTGGTATGATTTGTGGGGGTGATTGTGGTCTTGTTAAAGGAGGAGATGAAGAAAGAATCAGTGGGAGGTGTGGCTCTGTGGGAGCTAAAGAGTACTAGCTTTGTTTTACTTGGGTTCAGAATGAGCCTTTGGTTTGTAATCCAAGTTTCTGCTAGGGAAAAGCATTCTTGTGTTAGGGAGTGAAGGATGTCAATTGATTTGGCTGCGCATATTATGGTGGTATCATCTGCATATTGCACTATTGAGGCTTTAGGAATACTGTTTGGGAGCTGATTGGTGAAGAGGGTAAAAAGAAGTGGCCCCAGGATGGAGCCTTGGGGTACTCCTAGGGAGACTGGTAGGGAGGGGGAGAGTTGGTTTTGCCACATAACAGCTTGTTTCCTTCCCTCTAGGTAGTTTTTGAACCAGGAGATGGCAGGGGTGGTAGGAGTTTAGGATTGCTAGTGAAAGAAGGAGTTTATTGTGGTTAACCATGCTCCGAATCACTTTGGACAAAGTCAAGGAAGGTGGCAGATACAAAGTCCATTGTTTCTGTAGTATTAAACTAATGTTGGTGAATTCTGTTGAATTGCAGTGGTGGTGTATGGAAGGTCTAAAGCCATGTTGTTGTGGTGCTAATAGGTTGTTTTCTTGGAGTGTGTGTGGTTAGCCATGTGCAAGATTTTAGACCGAGGGGTAAGTATGGCTATAGGGTGGTAGTTATTAAGTTCCAGGAGGTTCCCCCTTTATGTAGAGGGATGATGTGATATTTTCCAGGGTTGGGTATTATACACTCAGATGGATCTAGTAAGTGGATGGAGACCAGGTTGTGCTGAAACTACGCAGCCAGGTGGAGGTATTCAGTGGGTAATTTATCTGCGTACAGAGATGCTGGTTTGAGCTTGCAGAGTAGTTTTTCAGCCAGTTTGGTTGGTTTGGTGGGAGAAGCTGAACTTGAGGCAATTATTGGTGCAGGGGTGGGGTGATTTGCAGAGGTCAGGAGTGTTGTCATTGGTTGGTGTTTGTTTTACTGAGGGTCTGTATGGTTTCTGTGATATTTATTAAATTGGTGAGTGGGGATGTCTTCTTGTTTACTTCCATTTTTGGGAGGTTGTAGGGTAGTTGTTTTACCTGGTTGTAGAATAGGGAGTTAATTGCTGCCCAAATTTTATTGGGTTGTTTATTGCTTATCCTGTAACTTTTTGGTAGTAAGATGTTTTGCCATTTTGGTGTGTTTTTGGCTTTTGTTCATAGTTCAACATATATTTGTTTGCTCAATTAGGGGTTTATTTGAGAGTAGTTGGTGTTGAGCTGGTGGACCTAAATTCTTGTTGCTCTGGAGGGTGTGATGGTTAATGGTGTTTAAAAAGGTAGTATTGGAAATATAGTACAGCCATCAGAGAGTAGTTTTTAGGGGGTGATTGCATTTTAGTGTTTATAAGTTGGAGCAATTAAAAGTGTTTTTGTTACTAATTAGGTGCTTAGATATTGGGTCAGTTGTGGTGATTTTTGATCCTGTGGGCAGAATGCCATTTGGTGATCACTCAAGGTGTCTGGTAGACACCTATAGGATATATTAGTGATGGGTGGGATCTGAGTATCAATCTAGGAGTGGTTGTGCTGGTTTCTCTCTTGTCTCTGTGTAGGGGAAGTGAGTTAGGTTAGGCCATGTGGGTTATGACTGGAACAGTTTTCCAGTCAGTATTAAGGTCTCTTTCCTGCTTTCCCTGGGAAGTTTTTTCTGTAATCCAGGATATTGTTGCCTGGAGGATGTATCCTATGATGTTGGTGTGTTTACTGTCATTAAATTTTAGTTTTGTTGAGAGTGAAGTTCAGCTTTATTGGTCAGGTGGTATGTCTACTTTCTGAGGATGAGGTATGAGATTTATACGACAATGCCACCCCCTGCTATGTATTCTATCACTATAAATTATATGTTGCAACCTGGTGGAGTGATTTCATTGTTGTAGTTGCCTGGTTTAAAACCAGAGTCTCTATTGAAATTATATGACTATCTCGGGTTGATAAAAATGAGAGAAGTGCATGGAAAATTAAAATGGACTTTTTAGAATACATCTGACATTTAGATTTAAAATGTGGGACTGCTCTCAGTGGAGCGGAGACATATTCTCATATTGAGGGTTAGGAGCTCTCTAGATTTTGTGGGCTTGGGTTTGGATGTATATCATCCTTGTGCTCAAGATTGGGTTCTGAGGTAGAAATAGAGTTTTGAAGTAGTTTGTTTAGGAATGCCCAAAGTTGCTTTATAGTTGTTTGGGACTGGTAGGCTGGCTGTAATCTGTAATGCGTAGTGATGAATAAAGAAAGGTTGGTAGTACTGATATGGGACTAGTTGTGTAAAGGATGTGTTGTAATAATGTTAGTGATAGTGTTTCTTGATATGTATGGATAAAATTAAGTTGTTTTTTGGTGGTTAATTAAGTAGAAAGAAGTTATCCCAGTGGTTGGTGGGTGTACACCTAGGAGCAATAGTAAGACCTGTATGTATGTGGGATTGGGTAGTTTTTGGGCATGGTTTGGTTGAGTTTGGTCATGGTGAGAGAATCTGCTTGGGATGGGAGTGGGTGTGGTGGATGATGAGAGGAGTGTTTGTGATTGCTGAGTAGTTAGCTGGAAGGCTGTGCTTTTACAGGATCACGGAATAGTGGAAGAAGAATGGGGAAATGGGTACAGGGGTGAGGGCAAGATTCAGTGATTGGTTGGGTGGTGGCTAAGTTTAGTTGAAATATAGCGGGTGGAAATAGGGGGCAGGGAGGGGGAGCAGAGTGAGCCCGAGTGCAGCGGGGCTAACACTAACTCCAATTATATCCCTGGGCTTACTTGTTTCTTTTCTTTATACACCAAATGTATTTTTTCACTTGTTTTTGTTTACACCAAATGTATCTTTTTGGCTGTATTGTACTAGTTTAATTTCACTCCAAATGTATCTATTTGGTTGTATTTTACTGGTTAAGTTATACACCAAATTTATGGGCTATTTTTAAGGTATAGATTGTCCCCTTGCAGAGATTAATTAAGAGCTGCAGGGGAGCCGGTTGAAATTACTCTGTGCAGGGTAGATTTTTAGGTTAAAGAGGTAAGGTCCTTGGGGAAATCTAGCTAGCTTACACAATATGGAGGGAGTCTAGAGGTGCCTTTAGACCCAGGGCAGCATGAAACAGTACATAGGTAGAGTGTTACGGTACTAGTACATGTTATGGTATTAACCTTATTCAAGTTGCAGGTTGGACTTCAAAGACTTGTAGCAGGTAAAGTTTTTCTGGGTTACGTTCTTCCAGTCAGGAGAATCTTATACTAGGGTAGTTTGAGGGGGACTACCTAGAAAGAAAACATTTATTATAAGCACTAATAACTAGCCACCAGTTAAGCAGGCATAAAACTGTCACTTAAACTATGTAATATATGGCAATACAGGAGCTCTGTACAGCTATGAAGCACAGCATATGCTTTTTAGTTACATAAATGGTCAACAAACAGTTAAAATGTTTCACTAGCTTTATAGACCACTCTTGCAGTTAGACTATGATGCAGGTAATAATTGTTAAGGTTTTCTACAATGCTGTGTCCTTGTTTGATGTTAAGCATTTAATCTAGATGCCAGACAATAGCTATCAAGTACATTTTCCTTGTAAAAGCAGTCCTTAGGAGAATGTAGCTAGACAAGCTAAGAGCAGCCATATGGTAAGCAGCTCTGTTAACAGATTTTCACAACAAGTAATGAGTTTCTTTTCCAAGTTTAGAGTCTTAACATAATTTTAAA